>NC_091951.1:80569536-80869536 GCF_031021105.1 Erythrolamprus reginae
ATGCTATAATCAATTCTTAAACATGAAAGTTCATTTTAAACAGTAAGTACTGTTTTAAGAAAGTAAAATAAAATTTAAAACTCCAAAGTCTAGAAACATAACTAATATGAAAATAAATCCTGTTTATAATTAATATCCAGTGTTCCAGTGTTTAATATGATTATGTGACATGCCGGCTCTTTTTGTAAACAAAGAACATTCAACCCAACACATGTATTTTGAGATGGTGATTATAGGAGCAAATGCTAGATTGAATTTAATATGGATGAAGATTGGTACCAAGAGTAAATAATTTGGTCAATCCATGAATTATAACTTGAATCCAAAATTGCAGTTCTGGATACCAAAGGTGTCTGGTGCGTATCTGACACAATATGCTGCTAAGATAAGCAAAATAAGATTCAAAGACATTTTTTTAACCTGTAAAATGGGACTTTTGTGGGGTAGAATAAAAGTGAAGATGGCAGTTGTAACTCTGTAGTTGAAAACTCTGCTTTTCTTTATGGGAAAGGTCTTCAACTGTGCAGTTACTCCCGCATCTTGCCTTTTCTGATTCCCCATTCCAACAGATGCCCATGTCTATTACAAGTTGTCACAGTTAGACAAACCAGGAGAGATGATTATAGATTTATCCATTAGCATTGTCAAGGGCACGTGCAGAATACTGCTGGAGTTCATTTTTTGAATCATCAAAGTTGGAGACTTCGAATCCAACCCAACTTCTATTAGTCTTGTGTGTAAAACTGCATTTTTGATTGCATGAAAGTGCATGTGCTAATATTATGAAATTATAATGCTACTGCTTAAGCCAATACTGTTTTTTTGTTTTCTGCTGTGTTTAAGTGAGCTTTAGTTCTTTTGTTTGAATCGCTTTTGCTTGCATTTAAACTTTATGTTGATTTTGCTTCATTTTTTTTTTCCATTTCTCACGCTGTTCAGGTTTTGGATGCCAGGAAAACAAAGGTTTGTTCACTTTTTGCAATCAGTTTTGTTTGCAAAATGTAGCCTTTCTTAATGTGTGATTTTTGATATGCTTATCTCGATAGCTGCAAAAATCCTGCTTAATAGCTTTCATTAGCAACCCCATTTAACAGTTTAACCCCTTTACTTTCATACGGCGTGATTAGCACTAATCACTTGCACAGTTGCACACTGTATGAAAATATCTAAGCTTCTCTTCCCTCTTACACCCCCAACCAAACCTGAATTCTAAGACTTTTTAGATACAGTGTTTGGTTATGGAATGCCAGTCTTTAACATTTACATTTTAACACTCTTCTTTTCACCTCCTTGTCATAAGGTTTGTGATTCACTTTGAGTAGTATGTGTAATTTGTACTGTATGTGTTTTTCATTCATCTCTTTATGGTTTCTAACTGCAGCCAAGAAGCATCTTAACAAATACTATCACTCTCATGCATAGTTCCCTCTAAGCTGAGCAGTGAGCAATCGCTCACTTAAAAATCATCATCAACTTAGAGTTTTCCAAACCTGCCCAGAAGATGAGAGGGAAAGAGTGAGAGGGAAGGAGAGAGAGAGGAAGAGAGGAAGAGAGAGAAACAGATAGAAAAAAGAGAGGAAGGAAAAGAGAAAGAAAAAGAATGGGAGTAAGGAAGAGAGAAAGAAAATCAAAATCTAGTTTGAAACTAGCTCAACTATTTAAGTGGCATTTTGATATTGATAGAGTTGCCCTATTATGAGCTCACTGTTATAGACACACAGTACAGTATTTTATTTTGAAATTCTCTGAGGCAAAACAGGGTGGGTTTTTTGTTTGTTTGTTTGTTTGTTTATTATTTCTGTGTCGCCCAGTCCCGAAGGGACTGCCACTCAGACACTATACTTTTCCGCCCCCCCCAAAATTAGAGGGAACACTGCTCTCATGTGTAGATTCTCACCAGAAATTTTACTAATGTTTGGAATGTTACTTCTTTAATCAAATCTTTACTTAGAGGTTTCTTTTTCATTGCAGCACCTTCAGCTAACAATCCAGGCACTCCAAGATGAACTTCGAACCCAGAGAGACCTTAACCATCTCCTTCAGCAAGAAAGCGGTAACCGAGGGGCTGAGCATTTTACGATTGAACTGACGGAGGAGAACTTCCGAAGACTTCAAGCTGAGCATGATAGGCAGGCAAAAGAGTTGTTTCTCTTGAGAAAAACCTTGGAAGAAATGGAGCTGAGAATAGAAACCCAGAAGCAGACGCTGAATGCCAGAGATGAATCCATCAAGAAGCTTCTAGAAATGCTGCAAAGCAAAGGGCTGCCATCCAAAGGAATGGAAGACGAAAATGAAAGAACTCGAAGGATGGCAGAAGCGGAATCTCAGGTTAATCATCTAGAAGTGATCTTAGACCAGAAAGAGAAGGAAAACATCCATCTTAGAGAGGTAAGGAAACCATGCTCATTTTGAACATAATTCAGCTGCGGTTTTTGCAGAGTCTAAAAAACAAATGGAAACAGGATGGTTGCAATCTTACTTTCTGTAATAGTTTTATAAGTGGCCTTCCTCTCCAATCCACTTCCCAAGTGGCAAGTAGAATGTAAACATTTGAAAGTGATCCCCATGCTTCGGCAATGCCATTTTAAGCTTCTGGCTAGCAGTTCTGTGGAACTTAACTGTAAACTATTATACTTTATATGAGTGATGTTTATCTTGGGGAGTGGGTGTCTCTGCATATCATAGTACACGCTTTTCCTCACACAGGGCCTACCAGTCATTCAGTAAAGTTTATGCAAAGCAGCCACCAGTATAGCTGAATTCTGGATCCTTGTCATGTTAATTGAATGTTGCATCTTACATTTATTGAAGGGAATTTTTTTGGCTCTTTTCTACTACTTGGGAAAGGTGATTTTGCATTTCTGTAAAACAGCTTTTCTATGCAAGGCTTAATACTGGTGTTTTTGTTGTATTACTGTATAAATATTGGTTTTGCTTAAGGGTCTGCTGCTGATTTTTGATAGTATAACCAAGGAGGACCTAAAGATCATCCAAAAATGGTTGGGCTGATTACAAACTGTTGATCATGGGTTAAACTTGAGCCCAACTGGATCAAGAGGTTCTAAGAAGAACATTCCCACTTTCACACATGGTTCCTCATCCAGGTAGGATATACTACATTGAAGTGGTTCAATTGCCACATTGAAGTGGTTCACTTCCACATGACCTGTCTCTGTAGAATTCTGAGGATCCAGTGGCAGGATAAGGTGGCTGACACTGAGGTCCTCTCCAGAGCAGGCCTGCCATAAATTCCCACCCTGCTGATGAAAGCCCAAACACCCTGGGCAGATCATTTGCTAGGATGCCAGACCATCACATTCCTAAACAGCTCCTCTATGATGAGCTGTCTAAAGGTAAGCGATCGCACAAGGGACAAAGGAAATGATACAAAGACATGTTGAAAGCCTTCTTCAAGTCCATTTATATTGACACCACCTGCTGGGAAACCCTGGCACAAGATTGACCAACATGGTGCTGCATGCTGATCCACCAAGGCCCCAGACTTCTGAGGCCAGAAGAACATTCATAGCACAAGAGAAGCGAGCACTCTGGCAAAGACAGGGATTCAAATGCTGCGACAATGGTGCCCACATATCTGTCCAACATGTGGCAGAACATTTTGTGCCCGTATAGCCTTACCAGCCACCTGCGGACTCCTCACGTACAGACCACAACCCATTAGTTCTGGAGACATCACCTACAAAAAGATATTTACAAAATTGAATGGGTCCAAAGACGGGCTACAAGAATGGTGGAAGGTCTTAAGCATAAAACGTATCAGGAAAGACTTAATGAACTCAATCTGTATAGTCTAGAGGACAGAAGGAAAAGAGGGAACATGATCGAAACATTTAAATATGTTAAAGGGTTAAATAAGGTTCAGGAGGGAAGTGTTTTTAATAGGAAAGTGAACACAAGAACAAGGGTACACAATCTGAAGTTAGTTGGGGGAAAGATCAAAAGCAACATGAGAAAATATTATTTGACTGAAAGAGTAGTAGATCCTTGGAACAAACTTCCAGCAGACGTGGTTGGTAAATCCACAGTAACTGAATTTAAACATGCCTGGGATAAACATATATCCATCCTAAGATAAAATACAGAAAATAGTATAAGGGCAGACTAGATGGATCATGAGGTCTTTTTCTGCCATCAGTCTTCTATGTTTCTATGTTTCTATTAGATGTCAAGGTCCTCTTCAAACATGATGGACAAACATCACCATATTGAAGCATACATACAACCCTTAACTCATGTTTGTCCAACTTTTCAGCTTGCCTGGCATGCACTGAGTGAAGAGAAATTGTCCTGGATTGCATATATAATATAATAGTTAAGGTATATAAATTACAAATTTCCTTTAAAAGTTTGTGATTTTGCGGGGCCACATTAGTCCAAGACTGCATGAGGCCCACAGACCATGGGTTCGGCCTGCCTGCCTTGACTGGCCTTGGATCCAATTTTTTTTTTGATAATTCCTATTCTAACGTGCTTAATTCTTAGAATTCTAATTTCTTAAAACTATTTTCCTAGGAAGAGTCAATGAGTTAATTCTGATTAAATCATAAAGCAATTATACAGATTAACAACACAGCATCATTCTTTGCAGCATGTTTTGCAGTAAAGTTTTTGAAGTATATTTGCTGCAAATAATAAACATTGGCACCATTTTTGTAAACATGTGGGTTTTAGGGAAATTATATAGTTGCCAGCTTTAATGGACCAAAAGCTTACTAAGAATTAATCAGATGTGACAGTGAAGAAGAGATGCCAAAAGAAGGTAACTCCTATCTACTGGAATTCTGTCTCAGCTGTTCATGATGCATATTTCATGCCAAAACAAGAGATGAAGAACCTTTTAGGCTAATATAGAAAATTTAGTTGGGCCAATACTTCTGTCAGTCTTTTTCTAGCTTTAGGGACATTTTTATTCAATTTTGTCTTTTGTAGCTTATTATTGCAGCTTGATTAGATCTGAATGCTAATGTGGGCAGCCTCCTGCCCATACCCCCTTATCTTTCTTGGAGACCTCAATCTAGCATACATTAACTGGACCCTAAGTGAATGCATGACTGAACCCACCCATACAACCCTATACAATGCTGTTACCAATCTGGGACTCAACCAACTAATAACAAACAATACTAGACTCAACAACTGTTTCGACCTCATCTTCTGCAACAGCAAAAGTGCAATTTATGGACTACAAATAAAAGAACCCTTTTCCAACAATGACCACAGCCTCAATAGACATCAGCCTCAATCTACACCATTGCAAGAATCACCTTAATAATTGGACACCCAAGTAAACTTTTAAAAAGCCAACTATGAACTCATAAATGCCAAATTCTCAACTCTTGACTGGCAAACTCTATTCTCTGGCTGTAACTTCTATAACATCTTCTTGCTCAAAGTCAAAAGAACTATCAGACTACATGCACCACTAATAACCACCATAACCAAGAAAAATAAGTTACCCATATCAATAAGGAAGCTACATTAAAAAAATCACTCCGGTAAGAAAACAAAACAGGCTATGTAGCCAACTTCAACTACAAAAATATATGCCACCCAAAAAAGACAGAATGCTACAACTATCACAGCAAACAAGAGGAATATTTTCTGCACACCAAATCCAATTGTGCCTTCTACAACTTTGTAAATAACAAACTCAAGGACTTGAGACCCATCTCACCACTAAAAGGCCCCAACAAAAAATAATGCGATTATGAAATAGTCAAAGCTAACCTCTTCAACATATTATTTGACTCAGTCTTTGTAAACAGCAATGGCTCATCCCCAAAATTCCCTAGTTGTACCACAAATACTCACAGTGATTTAATACATATAGACTTCACTGAACACAACATTGAAAAAGCACTACGAGGCCTAAAATCTTCTCTATTGATTGGGCCTGATGGACTATGTGCATACTTCCTAAAAAATCTCTCCACACCATAGCTGAACCACTAAGCATAATCTTTGAAAAATACATCAGGACCAGTTACTTACAAGCCTATGGTCACTTGCCATGGTCATCCCCATTTTCAAAAAGGGGATCCCATTCTAGTAGAAAACTACAGACCAATCTCTCTATGCTGCATCACATGCAAAGTTATGGAATCTTGCCTACACCTTGGCAAAAAGAATCAGAACACCAAATACAAGATGAATAGACAAGACTTTGCAGACAACCCTCACTCCATAAAACATAGAAACATAGAAACATAGAAGTCTGACGGCAGAAAAAGACCTCCTGGTCCATCTAGTCTGCCCTTATACTATTTTCTGTATTTTATCTTAGGATGGATATATGTTTATCCCAGGCATGTTTAAATTCAGTTACTGTGGATTTATCTACCACGTCTGCTGGAAGTTTGTTCCAAGGATCTACTACTCTTTCAGTAAAATAATATTTTCTCATGTTGCTTTTGATCTTTCCCCCAACTAACTTCAGATTGTGTCCCCTTGTTCTTGTGTTCACTTTCCTATTAAAAACACTTCCCTCCTGGACCTTATTTAACCCTTTAATATATTTAAATGTTTCGATCATGTCCCCCCTTTTTCTTCTGTCCTCCAGACTATACAGATTGAGTTCATTAAGTCTTTCCTGATATGTTTTATGCTTAAGACCTTCCACCATTCTTGCAGCCCGTCTTTGGACCCGTTCAATTTTGTAAATATCTTTTTGTAGGTGAGGTCTCCAGAACTGAACACAGTATTCCAAATGTGGTCTCACCAGCATTCTATATAGCGGGATCATAATCTCCCTCTTCCTGCTTGTTATATCTCTAGCTATGCAGCCAAGCATCCTACTTGCTTTCCCTACCGCCTGGCTGCACTGTTCACCCATTTTGAGACTGTCAGAAATCACTATCCCTAAATCCTTTTCTTCTGAAGTATTTGCTAACACAGAACTGCCAATACAATACTCAGATTGAGGATTCCTTTTCCCCAAGTGCATTATTTTACATTTGGAAACATTAAACTGCAGTTTCCATTGCTTTGACCATTTATCTAGTAAAGCTAAATCATTTACCATATTACAGACGCCTCCAGGAATATCAACCCTATTGCACACTTTAGAGTCATCGGCAAATAGGCAAACCTTCCCTACCAAACCTTCCCCTATGTCACTCACAAACATATTAAAAAGAATAGGACCCAGAACAGACCTTTGTGGCACACCGCTTGTAACCTGACTCTGCTCAGAATACTCGCTGTTAACAATAACTCTCTGATGTCTACGCTTCAGCCAGCTGCAAATCCATTGAACTATCCAGGGATTAAGTCCAATCTTCACTAATTTATCTATCAGCTCTTTATGTGGAACCGTATCAAAGGCTTTGCTGAAGTCCAGGTAGGCAATATCCACGCACCACCTTCATCCAACACCTTTGTGACATAGTCAAAGAAATCAATGAGATTAGTCTGACATGATTTGCCTTCAGTAAAGCCATGCTGATTTGGGTCCAATAAGTTATTGTTTTTTAGGTGCTGATTTATCCTCTTTTTGAATAGAGTCTCCATCATTTTAACTACCACTGATGTCAAGCTAACTGGCCTGTAGTTACCAGCTTCTTCTCTACTGCCCTTCTTGTGGATAGGCACAACACTGGCTATTCTCCAATCCTCAGGAACTTCTGTTAACAAGGATTGGTTAAACAAATCAGTCAGGGGGGTAGCAATGACAGATCTGAGTTCTTTAAGAACTCTGGGGTGGATGCCATCTGGACCCATTGCCTTATTTATCTTTAATCGTTCAAGTTCTTCTAAGACATCGGCTTCTAAGATCACTGGAGCTGAATCCGTACAGCTGGAAGCAATGCTATATCCCTCTATAGTATTATTTTGTAAGGTGTCTTTTGAGAAAACTGAACAGAAGTAGCTATTGAAATGGTCAGCGATCTCCTTATTCCCATTAATGCATGTATTATTCCCGGTACTAAGCTTCCTGATGCCGCAGTTTTTCTTCTTCTTATCACGAATATATCTGAAGAAGGTTTTATCCCCCTTTACAGATTTGGCAATTTCTTCCTCTTTTGAGGCTTTAGCAGCATATATTATCTGTTTCACCTCCTTCTGTCTCATTTTATACACCTCCCTATCAGCTATACTTCCAGACTCTTTATACCTCCTATAGGCAGCCTTTTTTTCATTGACTATAGCCCTTACATCATTGCTAAACCATAGCGGTTTCTTCTTCCTTTACCTTTAGTTATTTGTCTTACATACAGCCCAATGGCTTTTAAGATGGCCTTTTTAAATACAGTCCACTGGGTGCTCGCTCCTGCCATTTTATCCCTCCCCTTTAATTCATTATCTAAATATTCCCCCATTGCATTAAAATTTGTTTTTTTGAAATCCAATACCTTGGTTGCATTATAGGATTGCTCACAATGAGTTTTTACATCAAACTACAAACATAGATGGTCACTGCAACCTAAATTTTCTCCCACCTTGACCTCTGAGACCTTGGAATACTCATATCAAATGACCTAAGTGCCAAAGTCCACTGCAACAACATCACCAAAAAGGTTTCAAGCATTGTTAACCTAATCTTACATAGCTTCTTCTCTGGTAATATCTCACTACTAGGCAGAGCATACAAAACTTTTTCCAGACCAATCCTTAGTGCTCCGTCACTGAAAGTTTTTAAGAAGAGACTGGACAGACACTTGTCTGAGATAATATAGGTTCTCCTACTTGAGCAGGGGGCTGAATACCGCTAAGGTCCTTTCCAGCTCTATTCTATTGTTAAAAAAATGTGTTGGATTTCCTGCCTAAGCAGTGGCTTGGACTGGAAAACCTTCAAAATCTCTTCCAACTCTATTATTCTGGATACACTCAAGTATTTAACTTTTTGCAAAACAAGTAGAACATGTTTGGTCCTTTGAAAATAAAAGAACAAAAGAACAAGCAAAGTTTATACATGATTAGCAATGGGCTATTTCAAAACCAGGATTCCCAAACTTTCTCTTATAGGTCAATGGATCCAAATAGAATTAGATTTGGAGTAACTAGCAGCATTAGTATTCTTATAATCTCTGTAAAATATCTTAACGAAGTTTACACTAACTGTATAATTTAGGGAGAAAATGTGTCAACACCTGGACAGTAATTCTTTTCACTCTTCTTAAAATGTTTACTTTCCAAGTCTTCAGACAATTTAGAGCATAGGCAAAAGCCTTTGTAAAGTTCTGGTTGTTACTGGACACCTTGCATCTGTTCCAGATATACTACAAGTAATCCTCTTGTAACATTGACATGATCAGTGACTGTCCAAAGTTAAAATAGTGCCAAACAAGCCATATTGGTCCTTTTAGCTATGGCTGTTACGCTATTACAACATCCCCAAAGTCACTTAATCATGATCTGAGGCAGGAATGGGTTTTAACTTACCTCTCTGCCAGTTCGCTTCCTCCCAAGCCACATGTGCAGTGATGAAAAATATTTTTTTAATTTTTTTTAAAAAAGATTGTGACATATTCACAGTGCCGAAAACTCAGCTTCTGTGCATTTGCAAGAGAAAAAAATAAAATAAAATAAAATAATGTGTTTAAAAAAGATGGCGGCATCCACAGACCCGCATTGAACCGGTTTTGTGACATCATCATGACATCACCAGCTGTTTGCTATTGGTTCATGTGAACCGGTCTGAATCGGAGGAAGCTACTTCTGATCTGAGTATTTAGCAAGTGGCTTTCAATGATGATGCCACTTTGTTTTGCAGTACCACAACTGCCATTTGTAACTTTCCCTGCCATCTTCCGACAAGTAAAGTCAATGAGGTGCTGGCGGTAGGCTGAATATGTTGAACATGCATATGTTGAACATGTGAATGCAGGGCACTGTGACTGTGAGGAATTAACCAAACAACGACTATAAGGACAACCAGCTCTGTTGTTGTAAGTGGTGCAGTGATGTGATATCACACAAAATGAATATATTGCTTAGTGACAAATTACTGGCCCCAATTAGCCTTGGTAAGCATGGATTATTAGTAAAGAGAAAATTGATTTATTGATTGATTTATTTATTGGATTTGTATGCCGCCCCTCTCCGCAGACTCGGAGATGTAGGCAGAATGTAGGCATTGGTTTTAAATTGTGTAAATTAAAATGTATTTATTTATTTTGCACTTTGAGCAACTTGTAGAATTTTGTATTTGAGGAACATTTGTGATTACAGGCAGTTTTTCCAATGTTTATAACAAATTATTTTTTGTATCTGTTTTTTCAAACTTCTTTAAAAGAATTTGAGACTCTGATCTATGTCCTGAATAGATGATATTGTAATGTCCCCATAGCAAACTGCTCTCAGCACTACCAATATACAGAAAATTGGAGGCTACAGTATTTTGACCCAAAATGGGAAAGGTGCTCTAAAATAAAGCTTAAAATCCCTTCAGAAATAAAGTTGTACTTGTAGGCATGCTGTTTCAGCTTTATGATGGAGCCAATGTGGGCCTGTACTTCACTTCAGATTTTCATATTTGTGTACAGCAAATTATATTTTATAACTATATTTTATAGTTATTATATTTAATATATATATAAAAATACATTTAATTAACTTTCCTGTTTCAAAATGAAGGATTCCTGACATTTAATTTCAAATTTTGTCACACATCTGTCTGATGTAATTTTTAAAAAGATCACAATTCTTTTATAATCATGTGAAAAACTAGCACAGATGCTTATTATTACTCTTTCTTAAATGTAATGATCTCACATACTTTAAGTACCTTAAGGATTTTTTTTAAAAAAAGTATTATTACTGCTGTTAAAATCTTGCCTTTAGTTTATAAATCTCTAGTAAAGTGTAAAGTTCCACTAAGTGTTTTATGTATACATATACTCCCACAAACGGAGTATACATTTAATGCATTTTCCCTAAAAGCAGAATATGATGTCATCATTATGTGCAGTTTTTAATCCAGGCTTCTATCAAAGTTGTTTTGTTAAACTGAAAAATAGGGTGGTGATGTATGTAAGTGTATAATTATACAAGTACCCGTTTCAAATGCTGGACAACTTAAACCAGAAAAAAACTTAGCTTCTCTCTCTGCAAATAACCAACTGAAAGGATGGGGACTGATAATAGAACTTGAACTACTGACACAAATTATTTATGGCAAAGTTTTTAGAACTTATTCACAGAGTAACATTTCTTGTGTAAAACAGATGCTCTGCAGACATTTGTGTTTATTGTAAATGCCTTTAATTGGAGCCAGTTATAATTTACTAAGGAAACCTTTTATCAACCTCAAGCGTTTCTTTCTCCATCCCATTGAGAAATTAGTTATACAGATTAGCAACCACTCCAACACCAGCCTCTTTATTACGTTCACTTTGACTTCTTTTAAACAAGCTTACAAACTGTGAATTGTGCTTGAATATATGCAGATATGGTATAAATATAACTGCATGAGCTCAGTATGTGGGTATGTAACATTTTCTCTTTTTGGGTATATATGTGTTTGTGCATGCTATGAATACCCTGCTATCAAAAAGACGATTGTATTTTATTAAAATTTTGTGTATAAATTAAAATATAATATTTTGGACCAAATTTGTAGGTGTGGAGGAGGAAGCTTTCATAATCTTGGCACTGACCCCAGTCAGGAAAGCATAGATTCACTCCAATTATATTCCTGAAAACAGTAATTATATTTAAGGCTGGCTGAAGGCATTTTTGCTGCCTCAAGCACTACCACAGCCAGAATATTAGGCCCAAAGGCAGGACAAGCTTTTTTGCTACCAGAAGCACAACATGTCACAAGTGTCATTATGGAAACTTACTTACAAATAAGTAAATTAAATTAAAAATGTACTGTGCCTTTATAGCAAATTGGGGATGGGGGTGGGGTTGATGTGGAAAATATTATCCAACGGTCTTCATATTTAGACTGCCTTAATTTTCTGCCCAGCTACAGAAAGACAAGTTATTAGAATTCCCTCCCCCCATGTAGTTTTCTTCTATTCATCTTTTTAATTATAGGAAATTAAAACTAATTAAAGGTTTAACCTATATTATTTAAACCCATGTAAAAAGGGGGCAGGAAATTATGCTTCAAATGGGTGCAAAAAAAGGAGATGAGGACTGCATGGATCTACAGGCTGTGTGTGGGATGCTTATCACAGCATTTTAACTTAATTTTAACATTTTAATAACGAAGACAAGTGGGATCCAATTATTTCCCAACAGAAGACGAAACTTATAACAGGCATTTGCGCTGTCCCTGGGGGTATAGCATTCTTAGACAACAACTAAAAAGCACCATTCCCTGTCTTCCAAACCCTGTGATTTATAATAGCATTGTGTCCAGTCTGAGGAGGCCATATGTAACTTCATTAACTATGCCAACAACTGGGCTGACTCAACTAGGTTCTGACAAGGCTGGTAAATTGTTCTGTGCTTATACTATAGATTAAACTGCAGCACTACAAGCTAATTTAGCTAACTGCTAGCTGTATTTCAGCAGTTCAAATCTCACCACTGGCTCAAGCCTGACTCAGCCTTCCCAGGTGGGTAAAATGAGGACCCAGATTGTTGGGGGCAATATGCTGATTCTGTAAACCACTTAGAGAGGGCTGTAAAAGCGCTATGAAGCTGTAAATGCTATTGCTATTCTCAGCAAGTTTTATCAGACAAAATAACATTATCACTTTTCTGGGTGGGCTTTGACATAAATGGGCAGTTGGCTGAGAAGGGAAGTCCATCTTTAGTGTTGCCTAAGTCAGTGTTTTTCAACCAGTGTGCCGCAGCACACTAGTGTGCCGTGAGACATGGTCAGGTGTGCCGCGAAGCTCAGAGAGAGAAAGAAAACAAGAGAGAGAGAAAGAAAGAAATAAAGAGAGGGAGACAAAGAAAGAGCAAGAGGGAGATAAAGAAAACAAGAGAGAGAGAGAGAAAGCAAGAGAACGAGAGAGAGGAAGAAAGAAAGCAAGAGAGAAAGAGATCAAGAGAGAAAGAAAGCAAGAGAGAGAAAGAGAGAGAGCAAGAGAGAGAAAGAAAGAAAGAGAGAGAAAGAAAGAAAGAGAGGGAGGGAAGGTGGGAGAGAGAAAGACATAGAGGGAGGTAGGGAGGGAGAGAAAGAGAGCAAAAAAGAAGAAAGAAGGAAGAGAGAAAGGGATGGAGAGAGAGAAAAAAGAGGAAGGGAGAGAAATAGGGAGGGAAAGAGAAATAGAGCAAAAGGGAGGAAGAGAGAGAGAGATAATTTTTTTGTCCAAACTTTTTTTAGCCCCCCCCCCTCAATGTGCCCCATGCTTTTGTAAATGTAAAAAATGTGCGGCGGCTCAAAAAAGGTTGAAAATCACTGGCCTAAGTGACAGCTCACTTAGGTGCTCTGCTCACCTATCTGGTCACCTAAATGACCTATTGCTTGGACTATTTCTTTAAGGCTAGCAGCTCCTATCAAAGCTGCACAGCAGACAGCGGTTTGGGTGGAGAAGCCTTCTCTGCTTCATTCTTTTTTTTTTTAAATATACTTTATTAATTTATACAAAAAGGAATAAAACAGGGGAAAGGGGGATGGAATTACAGAAAAGAAAAGTGGGAGGGGAGTGGGATAAACAGTATTGTTATATCGCAGCTTATATATATTATTGTATATACATTTCAGGTATTTGTCCATATATAAATATTTCATATTCAGAGTTCTTATTTAAATATCTTATAGCTGTAATATTTAATAATCCATTAATAATATGGGAAAAGAAAGGGTAGAAAGGGAGAAAGGGAGGAGAGAAGAGAAAAAAAAAGAGAGAGATTGGCCTGACAGTCATACTATTTTTGGGTTTGCTAGTCTTTATGTTACTGACTGGGGAGCTGGCAGGTTTGTTTTTTTTTGCCAATTTCATTGTAGCTTCCTCAAAATGGCACATTTCAAACAATAAAAGCAGCACTATGGCTGTGCTAAATTCATTGTTGGCAAAAACAATGAGAAATTTGTGGAGACTTTTCTAATGAAAATCTGCAGCATATTCCTTTGGAGAACCAACAATATATCCCTAGCAGAGCCAAGCTCCCTTTCCTAGTTTAATTTGATTTTCTATGCATATTAAGAAAATACTTATATTTTTTACATAGAAAGGAAACCTTCCTATGCAACGTCATCTGTTGACTTGGGGCTAGTACAGGGAAATGTTATGTTATGGCAGTTGTACCCATTCATGGGCTGAGGGGCCCTGAATATGGTCAATCATGCCATGGTATCTTCCTGATTGTATTGATGGCAATGCAATCTATATAGGCTGATAACTCCCTGGAAGCTTTACTTGATCCGGAATAACAGTGGCATGCAAGAATACATCAAACAAGTAAGCAAACTAGCTATGGAGAGCCTGTTCTATCTAAGTTCCTTCTTTTAAACCTTGTAATCTTATGGGATCTAGGAAGCCTGCCTTTTCTATGGTTGTACTTGTTCTATGGAATGATTACCTTTACTCCCCGCCATATAACACTTGTATTTTATTGCTGTCAGGAAAATCCATTAAGATCTGTCTCTTTCCCCAGGCATTAGTGGCTAGTTTAGTTATATTCATGAGTTTGGTTGCCATTTTATATTTTGTAGTATTATATTGTCTGTATAGGTAAGTTTTCAGTTTTTGTCTGTAAATGTGAGAAATGAAAAAGGTAGTTAGGTTCTTATCTAAAAACATTCATCATTTATGTGTGCATATATGTATGTATGTCTGTCCCCCCTTTTCTTAATTAATAAAAATCCTTAATTCTTTAAAATACTGTTCTGTTAACATTTAAGTAGATGAATTTATAATCCTGTATTGATAATATAGGACTGATTGCATTATATTCAAGTACTTGGATTTAAAAAATAATAATAAAACATTAAGAAGCTATATAATTTCCAACACATACAATATGATGATTCAGTATCATATTGCTGTTGTTTTTAATTTACCTCCTGCTGATTTTCTTGAGATTCGGCACTAATACAGAAATATAACCTACCCAGTTGAAACTTTGTCTTATAGTATATAATCTCATTTGTAAAATGCAAGGGGGAAATATTTGGATCAGGTGAGTACTATCCATAGAAACTTATGCTGACAATTGTTTGCATCTTTGTGGAAATATTCTAGAAGACATCAGGTCTGAGTCTTTGGGTTTTGCATATTTATTATTTATTTATTGTTTATTTATTGGATTTGTATGCCCCCCCTCTACGTAGATTCGGGGCGGCTAACAACAGTAATAAAAACAGCAATAGTAAAACAACTAAAAAACCTGGTCCGGTGCCATGAAGAGCTTTATTTAACCCTAGATAAGTGGGAAAATATCTTCAAAATATGAAAATATATTTTGCAAACATTTTCTATTATACTGTTACATTCCATGGTGGCCCAATGGTTAGAATGCAGTATTGCAGTCTAATTCTGCCTACAGCCTGGAGTTCAATCCTCACTGGTTTAAGGTTAACTCAGCTTTCCATCCTTCTGAGGAGGGTAAAATAAGGATCCAGATTGTTGTGGGCAATATGCTGACTCTGTAAACTGCTTAGGGAAAGTTGTAAAGCACAGTTAAGTGATATGTAAGTCTAAGTGTTATTGCTATTTCATATGTGGCCAAGTTTTTTAATAAGATTAGCAAAACTTTTTATTGGCTTTATATATTATTACATTGCAATGTATTGGCCATCTTGGTAGCAATAGAAAAGATGGAAATTAAGTAAAAGAAAAACATTAAAATTGCCAATAGAGATAAGCTTATTGAGCAAGTGAATTATTTCCACTGTTTTTTTTAACTTGTAAGGAATAATACTTCTAGAAATGGGGTACCTCAGTGCAGAGGTACCCCAATTGCTGCCAGGAAGGAATATATTGATGAAGAATCAATAAATCGGGTGTTTTGGGAAGAGATCTATTTATTTTGAATCTAATGGATCAAAAGCCATTCTATTACTGTAGGTAATCTAATATAGGCCAGTCAACCATACTAGCCATAGATCAGGCATAGTTAATTTATCCCATATTGCTAATGTGGGAAGGGCGGGTGCAATTTAGTAATATCAGGATTTTCACATTGCACATTTTTGGCCTTGGCCAGCACGAAGTGGAATGTTGGAATGTGCAAGAAGATATGCCAACATTATTTTTACTCAACCCCATAATAATTTACTTTATATATGTGTTTAGGATTAGGAACGTAGCCTAAAGGTGTGTCGTACCATTTACTATGTGACTGTTTTTCTTCTCCGTCCTCAAATATCTTTTTTCCTTTTCTGTTTATTTTTTCTGTCTTAATTACAAGAGGAGCAGCAATAGCCTCTTGAAGATTTGGATCAGGAAATAACTGGTTGGTGAAAAAATAAATTCATCATGAAACATTTAATACATTCACATAGACATAAAGAAACAGATGGCACGACTCGGGTTGTATTTCAAGGCACGGATTTGCCTTTTAGGGTCCTCCCAGTAGCTTGGATTATGGTTTTAAATCAATTCAAATTCATCTTTTCTTACCCAGTGGATGTCCAGCCAGCCTTTTTTACTTTCTTGGAGGCAAAGGTTAAATTGATCTAAGTGTAAATAATCATGCATAGAGCAGCTGATAGTCCTGGTAAAACTGCAATTATATAGGGTCACTAGATGGCACTATTGAATGAGGATTGTAAGATTTCCCCTGGTTTATTTTTTGCAGCCCAGTAAGTTCCTCAAACTCTTGTAATACATGATTTCTAAGAGCTAGTTCTGGAATGATAAACTAATGAGTGATTTTTTTTTGGTCAGGACCTGGTTAAAATTTGATCCACATTTACAAAAGTCCCCTCTCTCTTTTTTCTCTTTCTCTTTTGAGAACTTATCTCCTCCGCCCCCTCTTCAGGGAACATTTCAGCAGAATTTAGGATTTTAGGAAATATGAAATTTTTACATAAAACCGAATCATCTAAATTAAAAATAAAGTTGCCTCATAATAAATCTGTATCATTCTGTTGCAGCAGATGAGTGTTCACTTTAAACCTCTTTTCCTCTTTATGTGTATTGCTTACAGCAGCCTTAAGAGTGAAGCTTTTTTTAAAAAAAATCAATTTAAGACAAATGTTCAAAGCTGAGCTGATACATTTTATTTATTTATTATTTATTTATTACTTGGATTTGTATGCCGCCCCTCTCCGAAGACTCGGGGCGGCTCACAACATGTAAAAAGACAAATCATAAGTAATCAACAATTTAAAATTTTAAAGATTTAAAAACCCCCACAAACTAACAGACTCACACACAAGCATACCATATATAAATTCAACGTGCCCAGGGGGGGGGGGATGTTTCAATTCCCCCATGCCTGACGGCAAAGGTGGGTTTTAAGAAGTTTACGGAAGGCAGGAAGAGTAGGGGCAGTTCTAATCTCCGGGGGGAGTTGGTTCCAGAGGGCCGGTGCCGCCACAGAGAAGGCTCTTCCCCTGGGACCCGCCAACCGACATTGCTTAGTTGACGGGACCCGGAGAAGGCCCACTCTGTGGGACCTAATTGGTCGCTGGGATTCGTGCGGCAGGAGGCGGTCTCGGAGATATTCTGGTCCAGTGCCATGAAGGGCTTTAAAGGTCATAACCAACACTTTGAATTGTGACCGGAAACTGATCGGCAACCAATGCAGACTGCGGAGTGATGGAGAAACATGGGCATACCTAGGTAAGCCCATGACTGCTCTCGCAGCTGCATTTTGCATGATCTGAAGTTTCCGAACACTTTTCAAAGGTAGCCCCATGTAGAGAGCATTACAGTAGTCGAACCTCGAGGTGATGAGGGCATGAGTGACTGTGAGCAATGAGTCCCGGTCCAGATAGGGCCGCAACTGGTGCACCAGGCGAACCTGGGCAAACGCCCCCCTCGCCACAGCTGAGAGATGTTGTTCTAATGTGAGCTGTGGATCGAGGAGGACGCCCAAGTTGCGGACCCTCTCTGAGGGGGTCAATAATTCCCCCCCCAGGGTGATGGACGGACAGATGGAGTTGTCCTTGGGAGGCAAAACCCACAGCCACTCCGTCTTATCCGGGTTGAGTTTGAGTCTGTTGACACCCATCCAGGCCCCAACAGCCTCCAGGCACTGGCACATCACTTCCACCGCTTCGTTGACTGGGCATGGGGTGGAGATGTAAAGCTGGGTATCATCCGCATATTGATGATACCTCACCCCATGTCCTTGGATGATCTCGCCCAGCGGTTTCATGTAGATGTTAAATAGCAGGGGGGAGAGCACCGACCCCTGAGGCACCCCACAAGGGAGAGACCTAGGAGTCGACCTCTGTCCCCCCACTAACACCGACTGCGACTGGCCAGAGAGGTAGGAGGAGAACCACTGAAGAACAGTGCCTCCCACTCCCAACCCCTCCAGCCGGTGCAGAAGGATACCATGGTCGATGGTATCGAAAGCCGCTGAGAGGTCAAGGAGCACCAGGACAGAGGATAAACCCCTGTCCCGGGCCCGCCAGAGATCATCCATCAACGCGACCAAAGCAGTTTCCGTGCTGTAACCGGGCCTGAAACCCGACTGTTGGGGACCTAGATAATCGGCTTCTTCCAAGGACCGCTGGAGTTGGAGTGCCACCACCTTCTCAACAACCTTCCCCATAAAGGGAAGGTTGGAGACTGGACGGTAGTTATTAAGCACAGCTGGGTCCAGGGAGGGCTTCTTGAGGAGGGGGCGCACAAGCGCTTCTTTATAGAGTGATGGAAAAACTCCCCTCCCCAAGGAAGCGTTGGTAATCTCCTGGGCCCAGCTCCGTGTCACCTCCCTGCTGGCCGAAACCAACCAGGAGGGACACGGATCCAGTAAACAGGTGGCGGAACTCACAGCTCCAATGGCCTTGTCCACTTCATCAGGTGTCACCAGATCAAACTCTTCCCAGACAGGTGGACAAGTACGTGCCCCAGTCACCTCGACTGACTGGAAATCAGAATGTCCCAAAGTTATTTTTCTGTATGCCGCTAAAACAGCAGTATTGGTGCTATAAAACCAAACCAGATGGTTCGTAAGTAGAGCTCCAGAACCCTCGAAAAGCCTCACATTAACTGATTTGCTCTGTTAATGTATGGGCAAAGTAATACTTGTTTACCAAGGTTGTGCACACACAGAAACATTTAGATTGAGATTAGTTGTGAATAACTACTCAACCACACAGAGACATATTAACTTGAATTAAAGTTTATTTAGATAAATAACATCTTCAAATAAACAGTGTAAAGTTATATACATAACAGAATAACAATTCAAATATTACCAAGTACATAATCTTTCTTACCAGTTGTCTTAGTCATAATCAGAAAACAAAGATATCAAGCCTAAACACATTGTAACTGATATACATAACTATAATACAGAGAGATTGCAGACAAAATGCAGAGCAAACCTAATGGTGAGTAGCCAGACAAAGAGAAACAGAGAGGGTGATTCAGACAAATTGTTGGGTTGGCAATATATTGGCTGCAAGTGTTGCAGACTGCCACAAGAGGGAGCTAAAGTCTATAGTGTAATAGACTTTAGCTCCCTCTTGTGGCAGTCTGCAACACCTGCAGCCAATATATTGCCAACCCAACAATTATGGACAGAGTCCTAATAGGCTCCAAAAATAAGCTTGTGCAGATGTATCACTAAAGCACAGTAATATTTTATTTTAATGAAATGCTTCATAACCTTACCTGCTGTATAGTATATTTATTTAAAAATAATTAGTCTGAGTTAGTTCAGCAGACTCAGTAGTACTTCAGGGGCAATAATAGTAAATTAATTCATTTCTTTTACAGTAATTTACCAATGCAGCAAATATAACAAATTGTTGAAATTTTTTTTTAGAAACAGTTCTTTTCTTTTCAACCTCATTTTGACTTTTTTTTGGTGGAATACTATATATAAAACAGAGTCAGCCAAGCATCAGTATCCAAGTACATAAAACAGGAAATTCAACAAGATGAACTAATTCCACTTTATTGTAAGGCTACATTAATAAAATCTTGCAAGTCAGAAAGTACAAACTATGTCTTTGTACTGCCTGATAAATTAGGGTGGGACCTTTCCAAGTTTCTTTCTCTGCCCTTTACTCGATGGTTGGTTCCTCTCCCCTTTGTCTGATAGTCTCTTAGGGTATCTCTTCTCCCCGTCTTCCAAAGTCGCCATCACATTCCATTACATCAAGGCAAAACCATGCTTAATTTGATTTAATTTATGATTACTTTTAGTTACAATTAACTATAATTTACTCTATATTATTCTGCTAGATTAAAAGTTATGATTTTTAACAACTTTGGAGAGCTTACATCCAAGGTTTGGGCAATTCCTATGTCACTCTATTGTAGTCTATTATTTAAAGGGAATAACATGAAAGTTTAACAAACATTTAAACGTTGCAATGATAAAGAGTTGGTTTCTTGCTTGTCTATTGGCACTTTCTAGTGGCCAATGAGAACAGTTATTATATAAAAATCAAATGGATAGTAGAATTCCATGAATATTGATGAAACAGAAATATTATTTTTTTAAACCAAATAAAAAGATGAATCAATTAAAAACATTGGATCAATATTAGATGACTATGTGAGATGAATGATTACAATATCATATTCAATCATTCTAAAAATATGTGATTTTCTTTTTCAGGTGATTGTATTTATTCTTCTTACAGCAATAAGGTATATGATCCTTGTGATGATTTCACACTTGTGCACAAATTGGAATGCACATTTAATAATTTTAGAGGCTGATACTTGATAGAGAGAATGAGAAGTTAGGTTATAATGGATTTTCCAGAAAGAGAACTGCAATATAATTAAATGTGTTTAAAAAAGAAGGCTACAAGCAGCACAGTTATACAGCAAGGGATAGACACGAAACTTGTAGGGGATTTTTAGGATAATGGAAACATATAGACAGTATTAGAAAATGAAGAGCATTTAAGCCTTCTCCAGGACTGTGGATTTTGAGAGTTAATTGGCACAAGAGATAGGTAAAAGTAAGACCAATAATTTTACTTTGTTAACTGATTTTAAAAGAATGAAAGAGATCTTATTACTTCAAACCCAGAGAAGTAAGTAATAAAGAATGGCCAATGCTGCTGACAGGAATAGTAACAATTTGCAGAATCACAGTTTCAGAAGGAAAACAAGGATTACTATAAAATTGTGCAAATAAAACCTGTTGAAAATGAAGATATGTAATGAATTGTAAAAGAATGCATCTAAAAGTCTGCCCTTAACTTTCAAACCAACTGATATAAAACAAGGTAGATCTTAACCTAGATTTTGATTTTGAACAGCTCAACCATTTCAGGCTGTAAATGTGAGGATGTTATATAATGTGTGTTTGTTTGGACGAAGGAAAAACTTTACAGAATCATTGAAACA
This sequence comes from Erythrolamprus reginae, assembly GCF_031021105.1. NCBI lineage: Eukaryota > Metazoa > Chordata > Lepidosauria > Squamata > Dipsadidae > Erythrolamprus > Erythrolamprus reginae. The sequence continues at coordinate 80,590,896 of NC_091951.1, forward strand.
TAGTATTGCAAGGGACCTTTGAGGTCTTCTAGTCCAATTTCCTGCCCAAGTCAAGAGTCCTCATACTGTTTTGGACAAATGGTTGTCCAATCTTTTCTTGAAAACGTCTAGTGTTGGCACATCCACAGCTCTGGAAGCCATGCTGTTCCATTGCTTGATAGTTTTCCCGACATGAAATTCCCCCTTATTTCCAGGTTAGATCTCACTCTGAAGAGCTTCAACCCATCGCTTCTTGTCCTATCCTCAGCAGGTACTGCGGAAAACAAACCAATGCCCTCTTTCCTGTGGCAGCCTTTCAAGTATTGGAAAACTCTCAGCTAATTCCCTTAGCTGTTCTTCATATGATGTAGCCTCCTTAACTTTTGTCAACTTTGTTGCTCTTCTCTGTACTGTTTCTAGGGCCTCAGCATCTTTCTTGTATTGACCAGGACTGGACAAAGTATTCCAAATGTGGCCTCATGTCTCCCTGTTGATACATCCCAAGACTACATATTTTGGCAGAAGCAGAACACTGCTGGACACTTACTTTTCTCACCACTGAACTCCATCTTGTTGGTTAGGGCCTAATGCTCAGGTCATTCAAGATCCTTCTGAATCTTGGTGCAAGCAATTCTCCATATATATGTGTCATTTGCAAACTTGATGTGTGTCCCTTCAATCCTCACATCTAGATCATTTATGAAGATTTTCAAGAGTACTGGGCCCTTTGTGGAATCTCTCCACATACTTTCTTCCTTATTTCCCTAACTATAGATATAGTTTCATTAAGGACCACACAACGAGTGTGTTCATTTCATGGTTATTGCCTGATACATTTTTCATATTCTGACAAGAAATTTATTTGTAAGGTCAAGCACTAAATGATGTTTTAACACACTTTTGCAGACCATTAGGATTCAGCACATAAATAGTTGCAGTTTTAAAAAAATGAGTTCCAACAAGCTATTTTCCCATGTATTTCAGCCCTAAAGAAATTGTATCTTTTCTTTTCTTTAAAAAACCTTTAGCAGATTTAGGAAATAGAATGTTGTAGGTCTAAAACTTTGTTGGCTTCTAAAACCGCAACTAAAATGGTTAGTGTTCCCATAGTGATCTATGTTCACTTACACTGCAAAATGCTTTTGGGAAACTGTTCTCTTGGAATAAAATGACCTGGAACTACTTTAAAACAAAATAAAAATCCAGAATCCTCCCCCCTCCCCAGCCACATTGTTTTTGATGTACTTATTTGGGGCTGTTGGATAAAACCTCTAGATAGACATTTGCTGAATTTAAACTGAAAGACTAAATAATTTTGTTAGAAACTTATGATTTCTACATGTCGTGACACTAATGGGATGGAATATATGCAAAAACTATACAGAATTTGGGTTTTGAATTTTTGTGATGTAAAGCCAGCCTAGGTCATGTTGTTACAAGGTAGCACAGACTTGAAAACAAATGAGCCAGATAAGAAACCAAACTGCCAGTTTTGCTCTTAGGTTCCAACATAAAGATTTCTTGGCCTGATTCTGCATATTCAAATATGTTTGGCAATATTTCTAAAAAACACTCCTTTACTATACTTAGCATTTACAGTACTGGACTTTGTCTTTAATACAGGAAGCCCCTCCGGGATTCTGTAATGTGCTAAAAAAGATCTTGTCTAAAACTCATGAAAATAAATAACATCTAAAATCTGGTTTGAATAAATGACTAAAATGAACAAAAACCTTTTTTGTGTGTTCAGTTTATATGTACAGTTTACAGTATGTGTATGTTTATATATGTGTACATACTGGCATCCCCATAGCTATAGGGTGACATATATTATAAAACCTACAGTCATGTACCAGGGAACTGTTTTGGTCATAGATCTTTCTTGTTGTTTGAGAAAGAGGGATTACTTTTCCAACAATATTTTTTCAAATCATTTTTTTCTCTATCTATCTATCTATCTATCTATCTATCTATCTATCTATCTATCTATCTATCTATCTATCTATCATCTATCTATCATCTATCTATCATCTATCTATCTATCTATCTATCTATCTATTTTCCTTCCTTCCTTTTTTCTTTCTTTTATTCTTTCATTCTTTTTTCTTTTATTCTTTCTTTCATTCATTATTTCTTTATTTCTTTATTTCATTCTTCTTCCTCCCCTCCCCTCCCCTCCCCTATAATAATCTGAGAATGTAAGATCTGGTTTCAGTCCCTCTGGTTTTGTATCAAAAGCACCATGTAGACGTTTTGCCAAGATGGATGTTTTTTTCAAAAATGACATATGAAAAGAGCAAAGAAGATGCCATTTGCAGGGCCAGCCATACTGTGAAGCGCCACTGTACTTCCTTGTGTAACAGATCTACATTGAAAACATATAGTCCAATGGTGAAGCACAAGCTGAGCAACTTGAGAAACTACTGTCCTACTGTCCTATTATTGGTATAGCAAGTCAGTCAGTCCATCAATCACCAAGTATTACGTCTAGAATATCTCATGTAACATTTGAGAGCTATTCTGATCTAGTATAGTAGAATGTAGCGAGCTGCTTGAACCAAGTCTATGTTGGTTTGAGAGAAGCTCTGGTATGGAAAAGCGCTGCTCAAACTTCTGGCTACACAGTGGTGCATGGAAGCAGTGATTAGACTGATTATTGAGGACAACTGAGTTAACAGGTCGCCCAAATCTGATCATAAATGCAGGTGGGACCAAATGGGTCCAAATTTTGTTCATGTGTCTCTGTGTGTGGGATGGCATTGGTGGAAATTTGAGCTTGTCCTAAATACTTTTGCTCAATGCGATTATAATTTGGAGCAGTCTCTGAATGAATAGACATTAAGCAGGAACTACCTGTAATTAATATATTAACTGCCTCTAACTGCTTGTTTCTAGAAGATAGGATTCAAGAAACAACAGATAGTCAATAAAGGAGAAAAATTGAGAACTTTTAAAAAAGTATTTTATTTATTTATTTATCAAACATGTATAGGGTAGTAGTGCAGTGTTACCTCTACTTAAGAACCATTGAACCAGGTGTTCAATATTTTTTTGCCTCATCTTAAGAACCATTTTCTACTTAAGAACCCGAACCCGGAAAAATTTCGCAGGAAATCTGAGAGCAACATGAAGGCCCAGCCAGTTTCCTACCATTCTCCCTTTAATCCTGGCCATCTCGGGCTTTTCTGGGCTGCCAGAGGAGCCTTTCGGTGGCACTTAAGGAGGCTTTAGCAGTCCAGAGCGAACAAAGCATTTTCCTTTCTCTGGGCGCTTGGAGAGGGAATTAACCTCTGCCAGTGCCCAGAGAAGAAAAACGCTCCCTTCGCTCTGGGCAGTGACTGTCCTCCTCCTCTTCCTCCTCCTCCTCCCACCCAAATTCTGAGCTTTTATTTCTTTTCTCGCATTATTTGTTTTTACATTGATTCCTATGGGAAAATTGCTTCTATTTACAACCTTTTTCTACTTAAGAACCTGGTCACCAAACGAAGTAAGTTCTTAAGTAGAGGTACCACTGTAGTTTATATAAATATAACATTGGTAAAAAAATGTAACAATAGAAGAGGACAATGGGACAGTAGGACAGAGATGGTAGGCACAGGGGTGCGCTTATGCACACCCCTTACAGACCTGTTAGAAATGGGAAGAGGTTGACTGTAGACAGTCTAAGGTTAAAGTTTTTGGGGTTTGGAAAAGAAACCAGAGTCAGGTAGTGCATTCGAGACATTGATCACTCTATTGTTGAAGTTGTATGTTCTGCAGTCGAGTTTGGAGTGGTTTACATTTAGTTTGAATCTATTACATGCTCATGTATTGCTGTGGTTGAAGGTGAAGTAGTCATTAACAGGAAGGACATTTTGGTATGTGATTTTATGAACTACATTTAGATCAGGTCGGAGCGACATAGTTGTAAATTGTCTAATCCAAATATTTCAAGTTTGGTGAAATAAGGTATTTAGTGCAAGCGGAGGAATGAAGGACTCTTCTTGTGAAATATTTCTGGACTCTCTCGATTGTATTAATGTCTGATATGCAGTGCAGGTTCCAGACAGGTGAGCTGTATTCCAGAATTAGTCTAACAAATGTTTTGTAAGCTCTGGCTAGCAGTGTAATATTGCCAGAGAAGAAGCTACGTAAGATTAGGTTAACAACTCTTAGTGCCTTTTTGGCAACATTTTGGAGAAGTTAAGCAGAGGGAAAAAAATTAAGAATAGAAATGGAGATATGGGGAATATGATGTTAACATCATACAAAATGTTTGATGTTAAATACAAAAAACAGTTGTATTTCAGCAGTAAATTGAAAAAAGAAATGGCCATGCTATTTTTTTTTACTCTTTGACAAGGATCATAAAGTTTCTGGGTTGAGAGGAGTGCTATGGTCTTACTTCAAACATTAAATTAAATGTATAATTATTTGATATTAATTTGATAAAATAATAAATATATTTTATTATAGTTAGTGATCAATGTTAACTGCATTTCTGAGGCAAATCAGATAAAGTAAAAACATAAAAATAAACACATAAAAACATCACAGAACTAATGCAAAAAGTTACTGAAATTATTAAACAAATTACCAAGTGATTAAAATTCAGTGAAGCTGGCATAATTATTGCCTGTACACAGGTTAATAGTTCACTTCTATCATGTTAACATTTAGTGATAATATTTAAAATCTTTAGGACTATACTTTTGATTTTCCTGAGAAGCGGGGGAGTAGGCATGTACAGTCCTGGAATTTTAAGTCTTCTATTACTACAATGGAAACATAATGTTCAAAACATGTAAAAATTACTACAGCCCAATGTTTAAATAGATCAAATTGTGACATAAAATCACATTTTGCAGTCTTTCCTTTTGCAAAGAAAAAGCGAGTTCAAAGGCCAAGAATTAATAGATCTTTTTAAATCCAGCATTTACAAGTGATACGTAAAAAAATGCAAGTAGAAAATTAGGAACCATTTTGGTGGGAAGATAACAGCACTCCATGCATCTTTGGTATTTAGTCATGCCGGCCACATGACCACAGAGACGTCTTCAGACAGCACTGGCTCTTTGGCTTTGAAACGGAGATGAGCATCGTCCTCCTAGAGCCAGAAATCACTAACATGCATGTGTGGGGGAACCATTATTATTATTATTATTATTATTATTGTTGTTGTTGTTGTTGTTGTTGTTATTATTATTATTATTATGTCAATAAAACACAGCAAATGAGATCACTATGCTGGATTTTGTATTTCATCACCAGTTGGGCGCTTCCCAAGCACCTAGCGGCGAATTATGTTTGCCGACCCCAGTAAAGCGGCCTTTTGCAATAGACAGATAGAGATTTTGTCAATTCCGATGGTTTTCAAATGTCCACTGAGATCCTTTGGCACTGCGCCTAGCGTGCCAAGTACCATTGGGACCACTTTCACTGGCTTATGCCAGAGTCGATGCAGCTCGATTTTTAGATCTTTGTATTTCACTAATTTCTGTAGCTAATTATTATTATTATTATTATTATTATTATTATTATTATTATTATTATTATTATTATTATTATTAACATAGAAACATAGAAGACTGACGGCAGAAAAAGACCTCATGGTCCAGCTAGTCTGCCCTTATACTATTTTCTGTATTTTATCCTAGGATGGATATATGTTTATCCCAGGCATGTTTAAATTCAGTTACTGTGGATTTACCAACCACGTCTGCTGGAAGTTTGTTCCAAGGATCTACTACTCTTTCAGTAATATAATATTTTTTCATGTTGCCTTTGATCTTTCCCCCAACTAACTTCAGATTGTGTCCCCTTGTTCTTGTGTTCACTTTCTTATTAAAAACACTTCCCTCCTGGACCTTATTTAACCCTTTAACATATTTAAATGTTTCGATCATGTCCCCTCTTTTTCTTCTGTCTTCCAGACTATACAGATTGAGTTCATTAAGTCTTTCCTGATACGTTTTATGCTTAAGACCTTCCACCATTCTTGTAGCCCGTCTTTGGACCCGTTCAATTTTGTCAATATCTTTTTGTAGGTGAGGTCTCCAGAACTGAACACAGTATTCCAAATGTGGTCTCACCAGCGCTCTATATAAGGGGATCACAATCTCCCTCTTCCTGCTTGTTATACCTCTAGCTATCCAGCCAAGCATCCTACTTGCTTTTCCTATCGCCCGACCACACTGGTCACCCATTTTGAGACTGTCAATTATTATTATTATTATTATTATTATTATTATTATTATTATTATTATTATTTAGATTTGTATGCCGCCCTTCTCCGAAAACTCTGGGCGGCTTTATCTTTATGCAAATGATAGCCATAAAATATGTCATGATCCTTTTAGCAATGGCCCAAGCTCAAGAGATCCAAAGGTCTTCATAAATCAACAGTTTGTAGATTTGGGGATATAATTAAATAGAAGCATTAACATCTTTAATCCTTGACATATTTGCAACATGGTGGTTCATCACTGTAAGATTACTCAACTGAAGCAGTTGTTAATAGACATGATTGCAACTCTGTTATCATTCCTTTAAATTAATCTCATCTTCAGACTAACAAAAATAGCACCCAACCTTCTCTGAACATCCATTGAGGAGTACAATATTTTGATTGATCGACTTTGATCTGTAGAATTTCTGTTTTGTGTTAACTCATTCAGGTATACAATTATTGCAAGAGGTGTAATATACTTTCCAAATTTTGACAGCTACTGATAGAAAGAAAGCACCTTGGAGAAAATACTAGGATTGTGTATTCTGGTAAATCAAGAATGTGGGAGGAAAAGATATCTAGCCAAATGGGGAGGCAAATGCTAGTATTACATTTATCTCTTTAATAGCAGCCTTCATAAAAATATCAAAGCAGGAGTGAACTTTCAACTATTTATCTTTAAAACAGGAAGCTTTATTTGCTGAATTCTCTCACATTATGTTGCTATTAAAAGCAGAGAAGAAACAAAAACCCCGGCTTTTCACTTGCTATCTCTGCCATCTTCTCCTCTCTCTGCTCCTTCCTTCCTTCCTTCCTTCCTTCCTTCCTTCCTTCCTTTTATTGTGACACCAATGGCCACAGCATCCTCTTTCCTCAAAGCTTACTACTGTGATGCCTTCGCTTTTAAAATGTTTTTAATAATTTTATTATGCTTTTACCTGGATTTTACATTGGCACAGATGCAATTCATAAAAATTGTCAGACTATTTCTGCCTACTAAAAAGTTCATTACTCAAAGGATTGCTCATTCCTTAGCTACGGATTCTCCAGAATAACGTTCTCTTCAATTCATAAAACTATAATATGAACAGTCTGCTTCTTAAGAGATTCCCTAAAGAAATGGGATAGATGTACAGTTCTTTAATATGAGATCATTTATCCAGTTGTTCCTTGAGAATTGCACTGGTGCCAATTTAAAATCCAGGTAAAAGCACAATAAAATGCTCAAGCATTATTTAAAACCCTGATTGTAAGAATATCAAAAAAATTCCATTTCATATGAATGGGCACAAGAAATCCATTGGATTATTAGGAAGCATTGTGATATAAAGTATATTTCCCACATATATGTATATACTGTGTTTGTGTGTGTTCATTTTACAAAGTAATCTTGAGAGTTATTTCATTATGATTATCTTTATTATTTTTTTAAACAAGGAAACATGTTTTCTCTTTAACACTTTTCCTCTTCTCCAATACGTCCTGGGATAGAATCTCCTCTGAGGGAATAAAATTGCTTGTTTAGTTTGTTCATGAAGCACTACTGGAGGATTATAGGTGCAGTTTGACATTAGAACAAAATGTCAAAATAGTCTCTCCCTGGGTTGATAATTTTCAGAATAATGGGAGCAGTGAATTGTCTGCATTAGAGTAGAGTAGAGTAGTGTAGAGTAGAGTAGACAATGGAATGGAATAGAATAGAATAGAAGGAACCTTTGAGATCTTCTAGTCCTACCCCCTGCTCAATCTTGGAGGTGGTCTAGCCCAACCCTCCAGGACACTTTATATATATCATTTCAGGCAAGTGACTGTCCAGTCTCTTCTTAAAAACCTATACTGATGAAGCACCCATAACTTCTGAAGGCAAGCTGTTCCACTGGTTACTTGTTCTCACTTTTAGGAAGTTTCTCCTTAATTCCAGGTTGTTTCTCTCGTTGATTAGTTACTATCCATTGTTTCTTGTCCTGCCCGCTGGTGCTTTGGAAAATAAGTTGACCCCCTCCTCTTTGTGGCAGCCCTTCAAATACTGGAATAATGCTATCATGTCCCCCCCTAGTCCTTCTTTTGTCTAAACTAGCCAAACTCAAATCCTGCAACTGTTTTTCATATGTTTTACTTTCCAGGCCTTTAATCATCTTAATTGCTCTTCTCTGCACTTTTTAAAAAGAAAAGTCTAGATGTGATGCCATTTCTGCTGTCTCAGAAATAAAGGTTAATTAATAATTTATTAGACTTGTATGCTGCCCCTCTCCGAAGACTCGTATAATTATTCTAAAATAATACACGATAGAAATAACTCAAAGGGATGACAAATGAATTCCCTCAGTTGTAGGCAGAAAAAAATAGCACTTACATATAGCTGTACAACCCCACTGTTATTAATAAAAGTGATTACTAGCCAACCTCTTTCTTTCTCTGTGTGAATAATCACTTTTTATAATAAAAAAGATGAATCTGTGTGTATTTAAGTAGGGAAATGAGAAAGATAGCATGCCAAAAGGGTGTGCGCATGTGTATTCTTGCGTGTCTACATGCCCACACCATGCTCTCCCCCCTGTATGTATACAACCCACCAACTGCCCCCGTGAATGCGTACATGCACAGACACCGCTACACATGAGCACAGTTTTCACTGAAGCCTGGGGATGGTGAAAAATGTTTCTGAACTTCTGGTTGGGCCATTTTTCACTGTCCCCAGGCTTTAGGAGGCTTTCCTGAAACTTGGGGAGAATGAAAATGGCTGAAAAGAAGGCCAAAAATCAGCTGACCAGTGCGCGCATGTGCACTAGAGCTGACATAGGGCAATGCCTCACGTACCCTCAGATATGGCTCCGTGTGCCACCTGTAGCGCGCGTGCCATAGGTTCACCATCACTGGCCTAAGCCTCTGGCTGATTGGAGCAGAGAAGGTTGATAAAATGAAAGGAGCAGAGGCAAAAGATTATGGTCTCAGCGGATCTGTGTTTAAATCACTTCACATCTCCTTTCTGAGGAGCCATTCAGCTGCAAGAAAATCTGTCTCTTTGGTGATTGGCAAATAGGGAGCATGGTTGAGCAATAATACATTGATTCAGGGACAGATGGGGGACCAAGATAGACACCCAACATGATGAGAAGGATACTGGCAGATCCTTGTGAGGGTAAATGTACAAACACGGAATGTTTCAACATTTGGCTGGGATGAGCAGGCTTGGCTCAACTCTGCTGGATGATACTTTGTGCACTATTTAAGATGTTTTTTTAAAAACCTTTATAACATCACACAAATGTTTTATAGCCGGGTATCATGGACACTGAAGAGTGCAGGGCTGCGGGGCAGGGGGGCAGGGGGTATATCATTTGGCCCCAACAGAGGTGGTGGAGTGACCTGTTAAGTTTCCCCCTACCATTTAGAGTTTACAGCTTTGCAAAAGGGGATAGATCTTGGTGTCAGTATGAGCTTCCCTCCCGAGGTCTTTTAAGCTGCGGATATAGCTGCTTTCCCCCCACTAGTTAAAAAGAAATCACAAGAAGAAAGAAATTTTGGATTTTTGAGGAAGTATATCTTCTGGGTGTAATTACTGCCTTTCTCATGGGCCTGAACTTGGATGGAGGAGAGAGTGAAACATGACAAGCTGGCCAAAAATGGTAAATATTTTATTAAAACTACTTAATCTTGACAAATATTTGTTACTCTTACAAGTCTTCGTGATTGTTCAATGCAGTAACCTATTCCTCATGTTGAAGATTAGCTTTCATGCAGCCCTTGATGTTTTTGGCTCATTTAATGGATTTCTTTCATAAATGTAGAATCTTGATTGAAACTTCAAAAATGTCACGCTCCAGGCTGGAGTAGGAAGTTCTTGCAAGTGCGTTGCAACAGCCAAAGTATTCATTGCTTTTCAGATGGTTGCGACTCAGTTGATGTGCTGAATGTGAAGGCAGGTGTGTGGATGTTTTGAGTTTACGTCTCTAAAGGCAAAGGTGCTGGTTAGAATTAGATGGAGCTTTTCTTTTCTTTCTTGCCACCCTCTGGATTCTGTTTGAACTCTAAAGCTTATTTGTCATGGTCTGAAAGTGCTAGCCTTAATCAAAGGCTGGGATTCTGAAACCCGAGGCAGCAGAATGAAGCCCATTCATTTTGTGCATTGGAGATCAGGCACACCCAACAAGGCCACTTATTCTTATACACCAATTAACAGGAATGGGAACAAGAACTAGTTTGTTCTGGTGTTTGAGATCAACTTCTTATTCCAGCTATATTTTCATTTCTTTTCTTTTTTTAAAAAATCTTTTTTTAATAGTCACCAGGGATGCTATAAAACTTTGGGGAACATTCTGAATAGTGGAAAAATGTGAAAAATGTGGTGTGTTCTATTGACACCTCTGTTTCTTTCGCAAGCAGGGTCCTCATGTTAACCAAATCTGGTAACAGTTGGCAACAAAGAATAGAAACTATGGGGATAGTTCATGCCAACCATTTCTTCCATCAGTCTGAGGCCAGAACACTGTTAATTGAAGGCATATGGCCCTTTCTGCTAAAGTTTAGGTTAAAATAACACTAGGAAACTTTAGGGGTGACCTTTCTTTTGGAAAACAAAATAGGGAAGATCACTTATTAAGGGAAGGAGTTGGCACTAAAATTCTGCTGAGTAATTTCGTGTTACCAATTTTGTGCTTTATTTCTTTCTTAAAACTATTTACAATAGTGAAATGCACAATAGTTGTCTTTTCCCTCACTTTATAAAAAAAAAACACCAACATCATGGTGGGCAGGTTTTGTTTAAAGCCTTTATATGCTAGGCAGTTTCACATCTGTATTTCATGAAAAGGAAGAGATTCACTCAGTCTTGGTTTCCAAAACTTACAATATGTTCAGCGGGTTCCGTGTGATAGTAGAAAGTTTACAAGCTTTTTCTTCTCTGTTCCTTTAAAAAAAGGTGAATAGGGATTTTGATAAAGTTCGGACTGGGTTGGTGAACATCATGTTACCTTTCTGTATGATGCCCATGGTTTCTAGATAGAAATTTGATTTGAACATCAGATATTGTTCTGCCGGTAGAAGCCTCCCGAAGATTCACAGGTACAAATTTCAGACACACACACGTTTGAAAATTCAAAACAATGTCCTTTATCACAAAATTCAAAAGAAACAAAGCACCCTTTTTGTATTGCAAAGAAACAACCTTGTTGGCTGTACAAGTCCCTTAATCAGTCCTTAAGTACTTAGGTAGTAGCTGTGATGAAACGTCCCAAAGCCCTCCTTCTTCCCACGAAGTGAAACACTCACACACTTTACTCTGCTTTTGTGTCAAAGGCGTGAAAAACCCACAAACCAAGTTCAGACACAGCGAGGCACGATCCTGAAGAACTGCAATCAGATAATCTTCCACAACGGCCAAACTAGCATGCTGCTATTTATAGCAGCAGCTCTAATTACTGGAGCCCCACCCAAACACAGGTGCCCTCTCTCATCTCCTGTAATATTTCCTCAATTGGTCTCTTCGATGCATAAGTCTGCGCCTGCGTGGGTCTAACACTTTGTCATCCAAATCGACCGAAGATAATGATGATTGGCTTCCTGGGCTGTGTGCCAAGTCCCCCTCTTCCAAGTCACCCCCACCTTCTTCTTCGTCCAAGGAAACTGCACTCCCTGACTCTGCCGGCAACAAAACAGGCCTAGGACATGTTGACATTTCCCCTGCCTCCACCTCCACATTCCCTGGGGCAGGAGCTGGGACAGAGCCAACCACAATAGATATGGATAGGTATTTAGATCATGTGCTGTAAACAGAATGGCGTTTGCATCTTCACTGCCATTTCCCTGGTCTGATTCAACCGCCTCCAGTCTCCTTTCCTTTTAAAAAGACAATATTCTATAGCTTTCCAATTTTTCACTCCGTGTGGTTCTTAAGTGTGTTGACCCGAAGTTAAATGCTGCCAAGTGTCCGCAAGGAGTTGGGCAGCCTATAAATTTAACAAACAAACAAACAAACAAACAAACAAACAAACAAACAACAAGCAAACAAACCAGTAAGCTCTAATTTTTTTTGGGAGATCCTGTGATTGGAATTAGCTATATTTTATTTTAAAAATGTAGTTATTGCATTGGGGTTAGTTCAGACAAGACTTTGGGGATTTGGGTAACTTGAGTGATCCAATGAAGGAGAAATTACAGGGGAAGTAGTTGTGAGAATTCTTTCAGAATGGGGAGTCAGGAATGGAGGACATAATGAAACCTTGAAGCTATGCATAAAAGTAGGAGGCAGGATAAAAATTAAACACAATCTGGATGACACTTTGCTTTGTTTGGCAGTATTCTTCTTTAGTAATAGTTAAAGTTGTAGTACATATCTGCAAATATTGCATTTGTAGTAAAAACTTATATTTGCATTTCAGCTGCCAAAGATCGGTAGTTAAAATTGGTTGTGTTTACCAAAGATAGTGCCTATGCAGTTAGTTTCAATGGTATCTTCAATTTCAATGAATTTTTAGGTAATTGTATAGAATTCCAGTCATGCCTAATACTAACTACTTGCAAAGACTTATTAGTTTGCTTTGTATGCTAATTTTTTAATACTACAGTGGTAGCTCCTTTAATGATGAGTAAACGCAAAGCAAGATATGTAATGACTTGTGGTTTTCTTTAGATTTGGGATTATCACCATGGGCACCTATAACATTTTTCTAAACGTTACCTAAAGCTCTCAGTTATTTAAAAAGTATATGTCTTTAAAACACTGGGAAAATACTTCTGGGAACAATGCTTGGCTATTTACCAGTTTTATTTATTTATACATTTTTAGCCTGCCTTTATTTTTGGTTAAGACAATTGACATACTGATGGCTTCCATCTTCTAATTTTTTTCCATGACAGATGGGTTTCTTGCTTAAAAATTCACAATCTCCTGATTTCTATCCAAGTACCTTAATCACTACACCAAACGGAGTCAACGTTATATGTTTTGTCTATTATTATGGGTTGGTCCCAAGCCAGCCAGATGTTTAGACTGGGTTTGGAATTTTTATTCACCTATTAAACCTTTCCCAAGGACTTGGGATAGGCTGATGTTGTTTTTTAATGATATTAAAATAATTGTTGCAGGATGTAAGCTATTCCAAAGGTGCTTTTCAGAATTAACAGATGGTGAATTTTTCAGTATGGATGGTATTCAAGTGTTGCTGCTAATGCTTTAGATTTGAACCCAAGGCACCTATTACTATTGATATTTTTTTTGCCACAGTTCTACTACTTATCGGAAGACCTTTATATATTTTTTCCCAGTTCTTTCTCTTTTGTTCTGCTGTCTCGAGGGACTACAACATTCACTGTCCAGATATTTTTGTAATAATGTAATAATTATTTATATTATTATTACAATAATTATTAAAATTGTAAAAATTGTTACAATTTTGTAATAATAATGTTATTACTATTTTAAAGACATTCTTTATTCTTTCTAAACACATTTATCTAACAACAAAAATTAGTCTGTGGATTTCTTATTGTTGTATTTACACAAATTAATTTAATTTAATTTGCAAATGCAAACCAATGCCACATTGTATGTTACTGAAATGCAATTGCAAGTTTGCAATAAACATTGCCTCGTTGTTCAACAAGAGTGCGTTTATATGTATATAGGAATTTTTTTTACAGATGTGGATCATAGCCTTTTTTTAAAAATTGATTTGCACAGTAGGTAACTTGTCAAAAGCCTTGTCTCAAAAAATTCATTTTTTGGAATGACAGTTTTCTGCCATATAGGTCTAAAGAATATGTTTCCTAAGACTGAATGCTTGAAAATAGCAATTTGTGGGCAAATAAAGTGACTAATACTACTCTGATGCTTAAACTGAAAGTAAATTATAAACCCTGTTAAATTAAATTTGAGAGTGGAAGACGTATTATGCTTCTATGGTATAAATGTCCCTTTTTGGAATTAAACATTTATCATACCCACAGACTGAAATTTATCTTATTTTTAAAAAGAAAAGAACATAAAAGCAAAATGGAAAAAATAAACTTAAGTTTATATTTTTGAAAGGAAAGAATATAATACTGCCATTGATCTAGAGGTTGGTTGCAAGTTAATGATAATTATATAATTTCATTATCTTTAGCATAGATTAAAAATATTTCATTGCATACAGTACATACAGTTTAACTTTTTTTCATGTTTTATTTTGGTTTTTTTATTACAAGTAAAAATACATCTATTTACAGATCGTTACCCATTTTTGGTATATATTTTTGTTTAATAGCACATAGATAAAAACAAATAATGGGAAAACTGGGAGCTTACATCAATCTTGGTTAATATGTATTAATAATAAAGAAAAAGAGAGAGGAAGAGAAAAGAATAATAATTTTTAACATAAACCCCTATTGTGTAGTAAACCTTATAGTAAGATAGTCAATTGATTCAGTACAAGTGTAATCTTAGGCTTACATTTCTTCTGTCACTTATCTTTTTTGAATCCATTTATGCCAATTCTCCCATATTTTAATTGATTCATTTTCTCTTGTTCCCTTAACATCTCTAGTCATCTTGTCTAATTCCGCACATCTGTATATTTTTTCTATGATTTGAGGTTCTGAGGGTATATTTTTGCTTTTCCATATCTGGGCATAAGCTATTCTGGTAGCAGTAATTATGTGTGTAATTAGGTATAGTACATGCTTAGGGTATTCCCCCCCCCCCCCAGATGCCAAGTAAAAATCCCTCTGGGGTAAATTCTATTTCCTTTTCAGTAATTTCAGTTAGCCAGTTAGCCAGTCTTCCACATCCGTTGTACTTTGGGGCACATCCACCACATATGGTAAAAAGAGCCGGTTTCTTTACTGCATTTCCAACATGTTGGAGCATATTTTGGAAACATTTTAGCAATTATTGAAAGAGGCAAATACCATCTATAGAAAATTTTATAGAAGTTCTCCTTATAGGCCACAGATAGAGTAATTTTGCTGGTAATGTTCCACGTTTTCTCCCATTCTGCTAAATGGATGTTTCGGCCTATGTTTTTGGCCCATGCTAACACTGGTTCTTTTACTATTTCTTCCGGATTCTAATTTTCCAAAAAGTAATTTTAAATTTTTGTTATATATTTTTTTATTTGGACCTAAGAGAATTTTGTCTAGTGTGTTATAGGTTTTTTCTATACCCATCTGTGGATCTATCTGTGGCCTATAAGGAGAACTTCTATAAAATTTTCTATAGATGGTAGTTGTATCTTTAGTGTATCTAGATCTGATCTGGTTGTATGTGCACCAGTCCATTTTAATATGTTGAATTTCCAATTCTTCTCTAGATTTTATTCGTCCGTCCGAATGTAAAATATCCTTATAAGATACAGATTTTGTAGGGTCAATTAAATTGGGGTATATAATGGCCTCCATTGTTGAAAGCCAAAGGGGGACTTTTATATAATACAGTGGTACCTCAAGATACGAACCCCTCGTCTTACGAACAACTCAAGATACGAACCCGGGGTTCAGAAAAAATTTGCCTCTTCTTACGAACTTTTTTCGTGATACGAACGCCAAACCCGAACTTCCGGGTTTGGCGTTTGGAGGCTACTGGGAAGCCCCCCAGCCCGGCTGTCACCTTTTAAAACAGCCGCGTGGCTTTCCAGCAGCCTCCGAACGCCAAACCCGGAAGTTCGGGTTTGGCGTTCGTATCACGAAAAAAGGTCGTTAGAAGAGGCAAATTTTTTCTGAACCTTTTGGAGGCTGCTGGGAAGCCGCGTGGCTGTTTTAAAAGGTGACAGCTGGGCGGTGGGGCTTTCCAGCAGCCTCCGAACGCTAAATGCGGAAGTTTGGGTTTGGCGTTTGGCTTCGGGAGATGGCTGGGAAGCCGCACGGCCATTTTAAAAGGTCACAGCCGGGCTGGGGGGGTTGCTGTGAAGCCCCCCAGCCTGGCTGTGACATTTTAAAACAGCCGCGCGGCTTCCCAGCCATCTCCTGAAGCCGAACGCCAAACCCAAACTTCCGCATTTGGCGTTCAGAGGCTGCTGCAAAGCCGCGCGGCTGTTTTAAAAGGTGGCAGCCGGGCTGGGGGGATTCCCAGCAACCCCCCCAGCCCGGCTGTGACCTTTTAAAACGGCCGTGCGGCTTCCCAGCCGTCTCCCGAAGCGGCCCAGAAATCTTTGACCTCGCACAAAGTCTAACCGACCCGCTGCCAGCAAAATCCGTTCCATGGGACGACCTACAAGCAAGGCTCGCTAGCCACTTCAAACCCACGAAACCAGCCGTCGTGTTCAGGCACCAGTTCTCCAGAATGACACAACTCGACTCCGAGACGATCAACCAATTCGCCACGCGACTTCGAACGGTGCTGTCAAAATGCAAGTTTGACAGCCCGGAATCTCGCCTCACCGATGCACTCATCTTCGGGATGAAAAATTCCACAGTCCGCAACAAGCTCCTCACCGAAGACGAGCCTACTCTCCAGGCGGTAATCAAGGTGGTAATCAAGTTGGCAGGCGGTAATCAAGTTGGCACAAACCGCCGAGGTCGCCGACGCTGCCGCCAAAGAGCTGAAAGAACACGACAAGAGAGAAACCGTCTCCAAAATCGTCTCTTCTGTTTCCCGCGCCAAGGCCCCAGACGACCTCAGCCCACCTGCCATCGCTGAGGACAACTGTCTCCTACTGCAGAGTGACCAATCCAGACAGCCCAGATACCCTTGCCCCACCGCCCCGTGCTCCGGCTGCCGAGGGAACCATCCGCGCCAACGATGCCCTTTCCGGGATGCCATCTGCCGCCGCTGCAACCGCCGTGGCCACATCGCTGAGGCCTGCAGAGCCCCCCTGCCCGAGGACTCCTTCTCCACTCCTTGTCCTCCTCGATTTTCCAACCAAACACCCCAACCACGAGACTACAGATTTCCCCGAGGTTCCAACCGCAGAAACCACTCAACCGCTAACCGCGACTACTCAAGAGGTAACGAACAATTTTCTGTAAATAGCACAACAACGAAAAATGGGAGCAAAATCGTAATCTCGCTGCTCCTAAACAACAGACCATGCAATCTGGAACTGGACACGGGGTCTAAATATACTATTATGCCATGGGAAAAACTTAAGATTTACAAGCCTAACCTCTTAAAATCCGATCTATCGCAAACCACATTGGTAATAAGAGATTTTCAAGGGAACATCGTACCGGTCTTGGGGAAAGTATCTGTACCTATTAACTTTAAACATGTTAAATGTTCCCTTCCTTTGGTTGTGGTTGCAGGGGCTAAACACTCTCTTCTAGGTTTAACGTGGATGGAACCATTGGGCATTGAAATTTCGGGTATCTGTACGGTTAACTCTGATAACATTCCAAATTTCTTACAGGAATTTTCAGAGGTTTTTAGCCCCACCTTGGGTACTTATAAAGGGCCCCCTATATCGTTTTCTATTGACCCTAAGGTTCCCCCTGTCAGACTCAAGCCCCGAAGAGTGCCTTTACCTCTTCTTCCCAAACTTGACCTACAGCTCGATAAACTCATCGCCCAGGGCATCCTGGTTCCCGTAGAGCAAGGGCCTTGGGAAACACCCATAGTCACCCCGCTAAAACCAGATGGCTCCTTAAGAGTCTGTGCGGACTATAAATCCACACTCAACAAAGCCCCACAACATCACCCTTACCCCATTCCAGTGGTACAACAAATCCTTCACTCCCTGGGGGAAGGGAGGGTGTTTGCAAAAATCGACCTGGCACAGGCTTACCAGCAACTCCCAGTCGATGAACCAACATCACTGGCACAGACCATCGTCACACACAGGGGTGCCTTTAAATGCACCAGACTACAATTTGGGGTAAGCATAGCCCCTGGGATTTTTCAAAGCATAATGGAACGTTTATTGTCTGGGGTTAAGGGAACTATTCCCTACTTTGATGATATAATTATTTCTGGGGAAAACCAATCACAACTAAACCAAAGAATAAGAGAAGTATTGTACAGGCTGCAATCTAAAGGGCTGAGGATCAAACCTGAAAAATGCGTGTGGGGAACTGAGAGTGTGGAATTCCTAGGATATAGAATAGATGGGAATGGCATCCACCCCACTACTGAAAAATTAAAAGCAATCAGGGAAGCGCCAGAGCCAACAAATAAAACAGAATTACAAGCATTTCTAGGCCTTCTTAATTTTTACTCTATCTTTTTAAAACAGAAGGCAATGGCAGCAGAACCCCTACACCGGCTGCTTCAGAAGGGAATTCCCTGGACCTGGGGCAAAACTGAGCACGAAGCCTTTTTTCAAATTAAACAACTATTAACCTCCAAAAGCGTGGTGGTTCAATATAGTACAGTACTACCTGTCAGGCTTACGTGCGACGCATCACCTTATGGGGTAGGTGGGGTATTAGCTCATGTACTGCCCAATAATACTGAAGCCCCAATCGCTTTCTTTTCCAGAACAATGACCAGCACTGAAAGAAATTATAGCCAACTAGATAAGGAGGCTTTAGCCTTAGTGGCTGGTGTTAAAAAGTTCCATAACTATCTGTTTGGAAGGAGGTTTGAATTAATCACTGACCACAAGCCGTTATTGGGCCTTCTGGCTTCTAACAAGACAACACCTCCATTTATGTCCCCCAGATTAATTAGGTGGGCCTTATTTCTGTCAGGGTATCAGTATGAGCTCATTCACAAAGGGGGCAAAACCATCAACCACGCTGATGGTCTAAGTAGGTGTCCTATGTCAGAATTAGTGGAGGACCCAGCCCCATCTGCAGATGTGTTAATAATAGATGTTGAGGAAAATTCACTAACCACAGCAAAGGAGGTGGCAGCGCACACCCAGCAAGACCCAACTCTACAAAAAGTTATAAATTGTGTACTAAAGGGATGGCTGGGAGATCCCAAAGAGACAAAATTAAGTGAGTTTAAAACCAAAAGGTTGGAATTATCATACATTAAGGGTTGTCTATTTTGGGGTGATAGAGTAATCATTCCTGATAGCCTAAAGACTAAAGTACTCACTATGTTACATGTGGGCCATCCTGGGATTGTCAGGATGAAGAGCTTAGCCAGGGGGCACTTGTGGTGGCCAGGTCTGGACACAGACATTGAACGATGGGTAGCCAAGTGTGACCCATGCCAGGAGTCACGACCTAATCCCCCCAAAACAGCTCCAGTAGAATGGGGGAAACCTGCGGGGCCTTGGTCCAGGATACACATTGATTTCGCAGGTCCAATAGGGTCTCAGTATTTTTTGATTGTGGTAGATGCTTTCTGAAAGTGGGTAGAAATCATTCCAATGAGTAATATAACTACTTGTGCCACCATAAAGGTTTTATACCATTTGTTTGCCACTCATGGTTGTCCTGACATCTTGGTGTCAGACAATGGGCCCCAATCGACAGCCAGACAATTTGAAATATTTTTAAGTAACTTGGGGGTCAGACACGCACTCACATCACCTTACTCGCCATGGGTTAATGGTCTGGCGGAACGGTACGTAAGGGTAGCCAAGGAGGCCTTGCGCAGAGCAGGCCCTGGAGAAGTTCAGCAACATCTGGACAAATTCTTATTAATGCAGCACATCACACCCAATTCCCTTACACACAAGAGTCCTGCAGAAATCTTAATGGGGAGAAAACTCAGATCACCTCTGGACAGATTACACCCACGATATTGTAATAATAAATGTCTTGATGATATGTCTGTAACTCCTGAAAGGAATTTATACCTGGGACAAAATGTTTTTGCTAAAAACTTTGATGGGGGATTAAACTGGATTAAGGGCAAGATTGTGCAGCAAACTGCTCCCAAAACGTATTATGTGCAATTAGAGGATGGCCGCATGTGGAAGTGGCACATTGATCACTTAAGAGGACGCATTGAATCCGCCCAGGGACAAACCGCTAATGAAAACTCTTCCCCCCTATCAGAATCTTACTCACAACCCGATTTACTGGAATTACAAATGGACTTACCAAGCCAGGAAAGGTCCTCCAGCGACGCCGAGCCATCTTCGTCCTCAGAGGTCGGTGTTGTGCCTGCCCACTCAACCCAGCGGGCCGGAGCTCAAACTCGGCCCCAGCCGCATTGGGGAGGTACAGGCGAACCGACCTCCACCGTTGAAAGCGAGGACTCAACTGATCTGCGCAGGTCGGAGAGAGCCTCGCGTAGACCAAGCAGATTGGAGGACTATATCACATGGTTAACTGATTGACATATTCTGAACTAAGGAGGGAGGGGTGTTGAGTCCATGTAAATAGTTTAAACCTTGTACAAAGCTGTCTCTGGGCAGAAAATGTAAATAACAAGCGGTCGCGTCTGATTGGTTCAGACGCATGACAGTTCCTTTTGGCGCGAGCCGCAAATGTATAAATAGAGCGGCTTTTCTCATTGACAGTCAGACGCGTTCCCTGCTGAATGTCACTTTCCAAAAAGAGCTTAATAAAGGAACCGTCTTTGAACCTGCCTGTCTCGAGTATTCTTCACTATGCCTAGGCCCTGGGCCTGCAATGTGGAAGGTACCCATCGCAGAGGTGTATTGTTGTTGATTTGACACTTTTCTCAAATTCTATGTATTTTTAATTTTTCTACTTGTATTCTACTTGTATTTCTCTTCTCCTAAGACAATAACTGCATGAGAAAGCAACAGTTTCTAGGTTATGAATATTATTGCAGGAGAGGCGGAGTAACGACACAGACACAAGAGCTGGATTTAAAACTGGGTCATTTTTATTAATTAAATTTGCATAATTTATTTTAAATAAATTAGCATAATTAGCATAATTAACTATAACCCTAACAAGGACCCGCAGGGTCAAACAATTGCTTCTGGGGCGGAAAATGACGTCATAAAAACTTCCGGGGCAACTTATGGGCATAGCTCCATGCTAATCCAGGTGAGGGACCACTCCCTCACCTGAGACCTTGCCATGCACTTGCATGTGGGAGGTCCCGCCGGCTAACCCCTACAAGGGGAATTAAATGGGCGGGACCCAAAGACAGGTTCCCCCCAATTGCTCAGGTCGCTCACACCACAAGCCTTTGGAGAGAACCTGTCAATCATCCCGAAAGATGCCCAACGGAGAACACGCAGTTGCTAAACCACCACCCAGTTTTCCACCCCTAACCTGCCTACCCAAATGACCAAAGGTAAGCCAATTAGCCTAAACAGGTGCAAAGCACCCCTAACCGCTTATCCATCTCCACAGTGTGGAATAGGTGAAAAAACGGTCATAGCAAGTGCCAAGACCGCCAAAAATTCCTATTCGGCCCCTAGGACGACCCTCAGTGGCACACTGCAAGATAGGGCGGGCGGGTGGGTGTTCGCCTCTTCTGTCGAGTCCGGGTGAAAAGGCCGAATTCCGAGCCTGCCAGCCCTTTTATAGGGCCAGCAGGCTCCTCCCGGACTCGTCATCAGTCAGCCCACGCTGCCTGAGATTTCGGCCGAGATCTCGCAAAGCCTCGCGAGATCTCGGCCGCATTCCCAAGATGGCGGCTACGCCTGCAGCTGTGTCCCCCGGGCCTCCTGCAAAATGCGCCGGGGGATGAAGGCCACTGGCGGTAATATTGCCATTAGTATTGAAATCCATGTACAGTGATAAATGCTTGGAGAGGGCAGATGATGATGATGATGATGATGATGATTAATTAGATTTGTATGCTGCCACTCTCTGAAGACTCAAATTTGATGCTGATGTTCATGTGAGGTTTTTCTATGGTTTTATCCATCTTATTAGACTTTTTTCTCATGTAAAGGTGAAATCAAATTGCTTCCTCTCTTTGTGCATACTAAATTTTTTTCTCTTAGAAGTTTTTTCAGTAAACACAGAGTGTTCAAGGGGAATTTGTTGGTATGGAGAATACAATATCTTGCTTCATGGGACCAATTTCTTTGGGGTTTTGGGGGGGAAGGGGGAATAATTTTTTGTTATAAGCAGAGAGGCACAAGATAAAAGTTATTTTCTTAAAGTGGAACTGAGGATTCCTTGACGTTAAGTGCCCAGACATCAAGTGCCTCTTTCCTGAAGCCCCCACACCTTTATACCTTCCTAGGAATACCACTAGGAACATCGTTACCTAACTGTTATTTATTCAATCAATCATGCAAGATGGTGGGGAGGTTCCATTTGCAAAACCTACAAATCAGGCTTCCCTTGATTTGTGATTGAATGGAGATCACTATGACATTTCAAAGCAGTAACCAAGACTAGGATATTAAAAAAAAATAATCCTGGAAGAAGGCAGTGATTGATATACAGTGATCCCCCGCTCGTTGCGAGGGTTCCGTTCCAGGACCCCCCGCAATGAGCGGGTTTTCGCGAAGTAGCGCTGCGGAAGTAAAAACACCATCTGCGCATGTGCAGATGGTGTTTTTACTCCCGCAGCGCTAGCGAGGAGCCGAAGATTGGGGGCGGCACGGCTGTTTTAAAACGTCGCCACCGGCATGGGGGGCTTCCTAGCAGCCCCCCAAACCCGGGTTGGGGGTGCTGGCAAGCCCCCCCATGCCGGCGGTGACGTTTTAAAACAGCCGCGCCGCCCCCAATCTTCGGCTCCTTGCTAGCGGGCAGGCAGGCGGCGGACAAGATGTTCGCTGGCGCTCGGTCTCGCCGCTTTCGAGCTGAGTCCTGCAGCGAATTCGCTTCAGAACTCAGCTCGAAAGCAGCGAGACTGAGCGCCAGCGAACGGCTTGTCCGCGCTCGGTCTCGCCGCTTTCGAGCTGAGTCCTGCAGCGAATTCGCTTCAGGACTCAGCTCGAAAGCGGCGAGACGGAGCGCCAGCGAACGGCTTGTCCGCGCTCGGTCTCGCCGCTTTCGAGCTGAGTCCTGCAGCGAATTCGCTTCAGGACTCAGCTCGAAAGCGGCGAGACCGAGCGCCAGCGAACGGCTTGTCCGCGCTCGGTCTCGCCGCTTTCGAGCTGAGTCCTGCAGCGAATTCGCTTCAGGACTCAGCTCGAAGGCGGCGAGACCGAGCGCCAGCGAACGGCTTGTCCGCGCTCGGTCTCGCCGCTTTCGAGCTGAGTCCTGCAGCGAATTCGCTTCAGGACTCAGCTCGAAAGCGGCGAGACCGAGCGCCAGCGAACGGCTTGTCCGCGCTCGGTCTCGCCGCTTTCGAGCTGAGTCCTGAAGCGAATTCGCTTCAGGACTCAGCTCGAAAGCGGCGAGAATGAACGGCGTGGGCGGGTGAAGGGCGGGCGGCAGCGAGGAGTTTGCGTGGGCGGTGGGGAAACTCCTTGCTGATGCCCGCTGCTCGCCCTCCCGCCAGCAAGAGGGGGAAGACCCAGGGAAGCCGCCCAGCAGCTGATCTGCCGGGCGCCATCTACGCATGCGTGCCCATAGAAAAAAGGGCACGCATGCGCAGATGGTGTTTTGACTTCCGGGTTGAAAAATCGCAAATTACCCTGTTCGCAATGGTCGGGGACGCAATAACCGGGGGATCACTGTATATATGTATATGTAGATGTATATGTATGTGTATGTGTATGTGTATGTGTATATGTATATGTGTGTGTGTATATATATATATATATATATATATATATATATATATATATATGTTTTCGTAGATTTTCACGGGTATATGTATGTAGATTGTTCTGAGTTCGGGTTTTGCCCCGTGTAATAATTATTACACGGGGCAAAACCCGAACTCAGAACAATCTACATATATATATATATGACCAGGAGCACTTAAAAACTGAATTGAACAAACTCAAAGATGTATTAATTTCTAATGGATTCGAAAAGAAAACAATCACAAACCTAATAAAAAAAGAGACACCCCCCAAAAATCAAGATAAAGAACAGGACAATGGTACCACCCTTCTCCCTTACATCAAAGGCACCACAGACAAAATTAGTAAAATCCTGCACAAACGTAATATTAAAACTTCATTTGTCACTGACCAAAAAATATCAAACATCCTAAGGAACCCAAAAGATAAAATCCAACTAGAACACCAAGGAATCTATGAAATCCCTTGCAAAACATGTGCAGCCACATACATTGGACAAACCAATCGAAGAGTGAGCCAATGCATTGCAGAACATGAGAATGCAGTTAAAAAAGAAGAAAAGACTTCCTCCCTTGTCCAGCACATTAAAAAAACAGGGCACGAAATTGACTTTGAAAAAACTAAATTACTTTCCAAAACAGAAAATTTATACAGAAGAATTACCAGAGAAGCTATAGAGATTGAGAAACGCCCCCTATGCATAAATAAAAGGGATGATACGTCCCGCCTACCAGAGATTTGGAAACCAGCCTTAAACAAAAAAACATATCAGAATAATCACCATATCAATCTTCCAAGTAAGTGTGATTCCATCAACCAATCAAATCACTAAAACATAGTCACCCAATCTATTTGCTACATTCAAACCAAATCTCCACCCCCAACACTATATATAAGGAAGAAATGGCAGTTACAAACATTTCATATTTACAGCAACACGAAGCTTAAAACTTCAGCCTGATGATGGTGAATGTGATTTCACCGAAACGTCGCATAGACACTCAAAATATTACACGGGGCAAAACCCGAACTCAGAACAATCTACACACACACACACACACACCACACACACACACACACACACACACACAACTTCAGCAACAGAGTGATCAATGCCTGGAATCCATTACCTGACTTTTTTCCCCAAACCCCAAAAACTTTAACCTTAGACTGTCTACAGTCAACCTCACCCCATTCCTAAGAGGTCTGTAAGGGGCATGCATAAACACACCATGCTGTCTACCATCCCTGTCCTACTGTCCTATTGTCCAAATTTACATTGCTTTTGTTTATTTTATGCCATACTTATTATCTTGCAAACGTTTTGACAAATAAATAAATAAATATAAAATAATAATAAACAAATAAATAATATATCACCGCCACATTGTTGCAAAGAAAACAATAGAAACCTTTTCATGTAGCTACCAGGAGGTGAGCTCAACGTTAGATGTTTCTCATATAAAAAAGATTCATGCAACTGGATTTGACTATTAATTTTGATTCCAGTTGAAGCATTTGATGCTGTAATACATGCACATCTTTTTTCCTCATCTTGTTCAGCTCTACAATCAACTTGTATAGTTGATCATCAATATTTATCAGCAGATATACACACTGTTTTCTTCTATTTTCCTGCATTGCAGAAAGAACAAATCCAACTTCATTTAACAGTATATTGTTCTACCAGTTGAAAACATCTTTGGTTTCATGATATTCAGTTAAGATTAAATTACAAGAATAAATGCATTGCTGTCAAGACATGAAACAAGAAGATCAAGAGAACTCACAAAGCAAGACTGTTAGGGAATAAAATGTGGGAGGCAGCTTGCGTAGAAGGGGGAAACTGCTTGAAAAAAATTATAGACTTTGTGATAATCTACCAGGAATTCAACTTGAAGCAAGTCATTATTGTCTTTCAACTTTGTTTCTAGTAATTGGAAAAAGTCTAAAAAAGTTGCCAGCATTTCAAAAGATTGGACTTTTGCAGTTAATTAAAAACAAAAACAAAATAGCAATAATCTGATTTGTTTAAGCCTAAACATTTGCTGGCCATGTTGTACACTTCAGCTACAGATGTTCTGTGTGGAAGATAAATCTTCTGTTGAGTCAAGGTCAGCTCCTGATTGCTAAAGTCATTTCCATGTTGTTTTGTTGGTAGCAATATGGAAATGCCATTATTATTATTATTATTATTATTATTATTATTATTATTATTATTATTATTATTATTATTATTATTATGTCAGTACAACACAGCAAACGAGATCACTATGCTGGATTTCATATTTCATCACCAGTTGGGCGCTTCCCAAGCAGCTAGGACTGTGTGATGTAGTGGCGAATTATGTTAGCCGATCCCAGTAAAGTGGCCTTTTGCAATTGACAGATGGAGATTTTGTCAATTCCGATGGTTTTCAAATGTCCCCTGAGATCCTTTGGTACTGCGCCCAGCGTGCCAAGTACCACTGGGACCACTTTCACTGGTTTATGCCAGAGTTGTTGCAGCTCGATTTTTAGATCTTCGTATTTCACTAATTTCTCTAGCTGCTTCTCCTCAATTCTGCTGTCTCCTGGGATTGCGATGTCAATGATCCATACTTTCTTTTTCTCCACGATCACAATGTCTGGTGTGTTATGCTTCAGAATTCGGTCAGTCTGAAGTTGGAAGTCCCACAGTAGTTTTGCTTGCTCATTTTCGACCACTTTTTCGGGCTTATGATCCCACCAGTTCTTTGCCACTGGTAAATGGTAGTTCCGGCACAAGTTCCAGTGGATTATTATAATAATAATAGTAATAATAATATTATTATTATTATTATTATTATTATTTATTAGATTTGTACTCCGCTCCTCTCTGCAGACTCGGGGCGGCTAACAGTTGCCTTCTTCAGGAATGCTTGCCATCATGCCTAGAATTCCATGACTGGTACCTCATTCATGGACTGACCTTATCTAAACTTGTACTGCCTTAGGATGATCTGCTTAAACCTGATTGGAAGATTCATTGGATTAATGTAAAAAAAAGGGGATCCTATATTGAGGAAAAATATGTTTCCTCCTAAATTAATGTAAATTAACCATATACAGTGGTACCTCTACTTAAGAACTTAATTTTTTCGGTGACCAGGTTCTTAAGTAGAAACGTTCTTAAGTAGAAGCAATTTTTCCCATAGGAATCAATGTAAAAGCAAATAATGCGTGGAAACGCATTAGGAAAGAAATAAAAGCTTGGAATTTGGGTGGGAGGAGGAGGAGGAGGAAGAAGAGGAGGAGAGTCCCTCCCGAAGGAAGAAGGTGAGGTGAGGTGAATCAAAAAAATTCAAAACTTTAAGGCTTAAAAAAAAGAGTGACTCTGAGACGGCAAGGAGGAGCATGCGTCTCCCATACATCCGGGGCAAGACTGCCTCCCATACATTGCCTCCCATGCACTGGCTGCTGCTTCTGCTACCTGCTGCCTCTTCCTTCCCATGCTGAAGGGCTCCCCTCTCCTCTCGCTCACTCGCTTTGTAGCCACCACCTTTCCTTTGCTGTGGTGACTCCTCGGCTGCCCAGAGCGAAGGGAGCGTTTCTTTTCTTTGGGCGCTGGCAGAGATGTATTCCCTCTCCAAGCACCTAGAGAAAGGAAAATGCTTCATTTGCTCTGGACTGCCAAAGCCTCCTTAAGTGCCACCAAAAGGCTCCTCTGGCAGCCCAGATGGCTGGAATTAAAGAGGAAATGGCAGGAAACTGGCCATGTTGCTCTTAAATTTCCTGGGAAATTTTTCCGGGCTCGGGTTCTTAAGTGGAAAATGGTACCACTGTTCACATATATGTTAATTCTATCTTTCTCTTTTATTAAGTCTTTAACACCCACAATTCAACTTTAATATATGTGTTCTTACTGTTATGTATTCAACATTATGACCATGTCCCATGAAAATGACAGAAGCTATTGTTTTGAGTGAACACCCTCTTTCACTGAGCCATCTCATCTCATTTCTCAGTTATCTGGACCTGCTTCTCCTTCGTTCTTTGTTAATGTTTAACTATTCAACTGCTAACTATTAAACTAAATATTGCCAAGTAGGATTCTTCCTAAACTGTGGATTTTAAATTCCAAAATTCTGAGCAATGGCAATGCTGATTACAGAATTCTAGAAGTTGAAATGTAGATTTTTTTTTCAGGGCATCCTTTGGAAAAAGTCTGCTTTAAATTTTCATCCTTTTCTTCTTTTACTATGCAAAGTCTCTTTCTGTATCTATACTTTCTCTCCATCAATTTCTCTTTCTTTCTCTTCTAAGTGTTGTGATGCAACTTTGGGGATTTAGAATATTAATTAAAAAGTCAAATCTAATCCTGTGTGGTGATTACAGAAATAAAAATCTTAAAAAAAATTCATCTGGTATAGCAGCTGAATGTCATAATTATTTATGACAAAATAAATCAATCACAGAATGTTGTATTCAAATATTGCCAAATTCCATCCCATGTCACTGGTCATTTATCAGTGTTGACAGGATGAGTTGGGTGCTGCAGTTCTGTCCTAGCCTTGTTTTAATGAAAATACAGTGGGACAGCTTGAGAAATGAGCATTGAACATGTAATACTGTTCTTTTCATCTAGAAACCCTTCTCACTCTCATAGCATAATTGCTTGAATGGCTGCTTTCCTGTGTCTTTCCTCAAGGCACAGTGAAGACATTAAAAAGATAAGTAGGATACATTTCTAAAATTTGGCTTTTAGAATTTGGATGAGTTACAGCATGCCAGGATTAGTAGACTTTCCAATTCAACCTAACCCAACCCAACCCTAACCCAAACCTTTATTTAGGTTCATAGAGCCACATGATAATTAATTGTAAGGTAAATATTTACTTGTAAAGTAAAAAGTAAGCTTTTGTCAGAGAGTGGAAAAAACTGAGTACAGTGGATGACAAACTTTAATAACTATTTCAGGTAGTCCTGAACTTACAATGACAATCACACTAATAGAGTATCAGAATTGGAAGGGACCTTATAGTCCAGCCCCCTCAAGCATGAGGGGAGTTGGACTAAGGATTCCTGAAGCAGGAATCCCTACACCATTTCCAACAAATGGCAGTCCAATTTTATCTCGAAAGTCTCAATTGTTGGAGCTCTCACAGCTTCTGAAGGCAAGCTGTTCCACTGGTTGATTGCTCTCACTGTCAGAAATTTTCTTCTTATTTTCTTCTTATTTCCAGGTCAGTTGGTCTCCTTGGTCAGTTTCCATCCATTATTCCTTGTCTGGCTTTCTGGTGCTTTGGAAAACAGCCTGCCCCCCCTCGTCTCTGTGGCAGCTCCTCAAGTATTGGATCACTGTTATCATGCCTCCCCTGGTTCTTCTCTATCCTAGACTAGCCATGCCCAATTCCTGCCCAAAATTTGAGACTTAAATTTCCATTGCTAAACAAGACAGTTGTTAAATGTGTTGTACCCCATTTTATAACCTTTTTACCATAGTTGTTAAGTGAATCAGTTCAATTGTTTAGGGAATCATATGATTGTTAAGTGAACCTGGCTTCTCTCATTGACTTTGCTTGTTGGAAACCATCGTAATGATCACATGAACCCAAGACAGTACAGCTGTTATAAATACATGCCAGTTATCAAGCACCCAAATATTGATCATGTGACCATGGGATGCTGCAATGACAATTGGATATAAGTCACTTTTTTAATGCTGTTGTAACTTCCAACAGACACTAAATAAATCACTTTAAATTGTAAAATACCTATATACCTTAATTTGTTTCTTTGGAAACAAATATTTTATGTAATTACAGTGATCCCTCGATTGTCGTGGGGGTTGCGTTCCCAGACTGCCCTCAAAAGTCGAATTTCCGCGAAGTAGAGATGCGGAAGTAAAAACACAATTTTTGGCTGTGAACAGCCAAAACCTACCCCCACACACCCTTTTCCAAGGCCGCGCAAGGAGCTGGGCTTGAAGTTGGGGGCGGGGAGCGACGAAAGTGTGGAGGCCGGCAAAGATTGTTTTGAATGTCGTCCGCCCCCGCCCCCCAGCACCTCCGGCCCCCTCGCCACTACCCCCCACCCGATCTGCCCCTCTCACCGGCTTTCTTGGGGCACAGGTCCTCCTGCAGCAGCGCTGGCGGCTACGACTTCTCGTCCTCCTCATTCGGCCACTAGCCACTTCTGAGCGCTTTGAGAATGCCCACCCCGCCCCTCTCACAGTCCCTTAGCTGAGAGCGCTTTCATCCCAGCTGTCAGCGAGGGGGCTGCAGGAGAGGCGGGGCAGGCGTTCTCACAGAGAGAGAGCAAGAGGGGGGGGAGAGTGGAAGGTAGAGAGAGAGAGAAATGATAGAAAAAAGGGGAGAGAAAAGAGAAATGAGAAAATGATTGAAGCAGAGAATGACAGGAAAGAGAGAGAAAGAGAGAGAAGTGACTCTTGGTGGGAAAAACCATGGTATAGAAAAAAACCGTGGAGTATTTTTTAATTAATATTTTTTGAAAAACCGTGGTATAGCCGTTTCGCAAAGTTTGAACCCGCGAAAATCGAAGGATTACTGAATACTCAGAAGATGCAGTCCAGCTATGCAGTTATGATAGTGTAGAGGCATGAAATGTAATACATTATGTTAATATAGTTAGTGAAAACAGATACTTTCTTAAACCATGCAGAAAAAAAATACAATGCAATCAATATTTCAGATAGAGTAAAGGCAGTATAAATCCAGCAAAAAAGGAAGCCAATGTTAGAACAGGCAGTAATTAGAATAGACAGCATTAAAATGAGTGTTGCACATTAAAAACCACTTAAAGTAAACTTGTCTTTTAAGTTTTAGTGAAAGACTCATAGAGAAAGCCTGACTAATTTCAATTGGGAAGGCAGCCTAGAAACACACCACTCCAGATAAGGCACTTTCTCTCTCTCCCTCATGCACACACAAATAGTTGTGGTATCTCCTGAGATGATGACATGGATATTTATTCTCTTTAAAATATTTACATTCTGCCTTTTAGTGTCAAAAATAAAGGTTTAAGTATGAGTCCTTTGCAGTGAACTATACAGAAAACAACTAAACATTATGGTTAAATTAGACAACCAAAGAAAACAATACAATAACAAATTATCTCCTTCTAAAACAACATTACCCTAATTAATATTTAAAGTTGATTTACAGCCAAAATCCAAAACTGTTGTAAATTATGTTTACTACAAATTAAACATATACTGTAATTCATTGTTTACTATCTCCAATTAGCTATTAACATAAACATTCATCATTAGTCTTGCTCTATGTGGCTTGGTCCTTTGTCAATAAAATTAATATTAAGTTGGTTGATTCTGCCTAATGTACAATATAATTAGAAAGGAAGAAGCAGGAAATAATAATGATTAATAGTAATTTGTTAGACTTGTATGCCGCCCCTCTCCGAAGACTCGGGGCGGCTCACAACAACAATAAAACAGTACAATAGAAATCTAATATTTAAAACTATACCTAAAAACCCACTTTCTTAAAAAACAATCAATACTATACAGTCACAACCACACATAACTCTTAATGCGCACAAAGGCATTTCTCTTCATCTCCCTGCTTTGGCTTCCCATCAGCTGAAACTACAAGAACTGCTGCCTGTGAAAACAAAACAATTTTAGAGCCAATATGGCTTATGCAGATAGTCCTTGACTTCAATCCATTTGAAGTTTGGACAGCACTGAAAAAAGTGACCAGGATCATTTTTTACTCTTACAACTGTTGCAGCATCCCAGTGGTTCATGAGATCAAATTAGGTCCCACACAGTTGGCCTTCTCTGGGACCCGTCGACTAAACAATGTCGTCTGGTGGGTCCCAGGAGAAGAGCCTTCTCTGTGGTGGCCCCGACTCTCTGGAATCAGCTCCCCCTGGAGATTAGAACTGCCCCCACCCTCCTTGCCTTCCGTAAACTCCTTAAAATTCACCTCTGCCATCAGGCATGGGGGAATTGAGGCATTCCCCCCACCTCGGGCCTATACAATTTGTGTATGGTATGTCTGTGTGTATGTCTGGTTTAATAATGGGGTTTTTAAATGTTTTTTTTTAATTTATTAGATTTGTTATGAATTGTTTTATTGTATGTTGTGAGCCGCCCCAAGTCTATGGAGAGGGGCGGCATACAAATGTAATAAATAAATAAACAAACAAACAAACAAACAAAATTTGGACTCTAAGCAACTGGCTCCTATTTATGATGGTTACATGTCCCAGGGTCATATGTGATCATCTCTTGTGACTTTCTGATGAGCAAAAATCAATGGGGAAGCCAGATTCACTTAATTCACTTCTTACTGACTTAATTCACTTCTTACTAACTTAACAACTGCAGGGATTCACTTACCAACTCTAGCAAGAAAGGCTGTAAAATGGGGAAAAACTCACTTAATAACCATCTCACTTGTAGTGGTTGGTAGATATATACAGCACTTTCCCATTAGAACAATAGAAATATAGAAGACTGACGGCAGAAAAAGACCTCATGATCCATCTAGTCTGCCCTTATACTATTTTCTGTATTTTATCTTAGGATGGATATATGTTTATCCCAGGCATGTTGAAATTCAGTTACTGTGGATTTACCAACCACGTCTGCTGGAAGTTTGTTCCAAGGATCTACTACTCTTTCAGTAAAATAATATTCTCTCATGTTGCTTTTGATCTTTCCCCCAACTAACTTCAGATTGTGTCCCCTTGTTCTTGTGTTCACTTTCCTATTAAAAACACTTCCCTCCTGGACCTTATTTAACCCTTTAACATATTTGAATGTTAATTTAAATTTAAATTTAAATAGCTTTGTAGGGAAGCATTTGTTTGCTTTAATCTTGAGTAAAATTGCGAGTGTGGTGATAATTTCATTAATGTGAAATATTGTAACCTAAAGATAGCAAGCACCCAATTTGCACTGAAAGATGTTGAAAGAAAAGGCAGGGCATCCTGCATAAGCTGTGAAGGGCTACCAAAATTTTTACTACCACACTGTGGGCGTGGCTTATGCAAGATGCCCTGCATTTTCTTTCAACATCTTTCAGTGCAAATTGGGTCCTCTGGGGTGGAGCTCCATTTTTGCTACCCCACTGTGTCCCCCCCAATCCAGGCAGTAGCCCACCCCTGCCTTTAAAGTACTTGTTTTCACTCATAGATTTTGGAATCTTTTCTGGACAGTGAACAATATTTTGAGCAAGGACTTAAGTAAGCACACACCTCTCTTTCCCCATTCCCCCCCAAAAACAATTCGTTTAATTTCAGAAATAATCATTGCTTTAGAAACATCTCTTTGGGCAGTTTCTTTACTATGGTTATATCATGATGTTTGGATAATGAAAATAACTAGGCCCTCTGTGGTTAGTGAAAAGAACTTTGAAGCTATTTGACTGAAAATGCTACTAAGGAAAAAATAAAGATTGTTAGGTTGCAAAGAGAGAGAGAGAGAGAGAGAGAGAGAGAGAGAGAGAGAGAGAGAGAGAGAGAGAGAGAGAGAGAGAGAGAGAGAAATTAAAAAAAATAGTTGTAGCCTATTTTGGGAGGTGATTAGTCTTTGAAATACAGCTCTTTTGGGGCCCGCTTCACGAATTATGTAATGCAAAATCTTACCATCCTATCATCTTGCCAGGAAAATCTATGAATTTATTCACAAGCAATGTAAGTGGGTCCTTAGTAGACCACAAAATGTCTGTTTATTCCCACAATTCTGAATTATAGTCGCCTGAAAATTATAGATCTCTTCATTCTTCAGTTATACACGAACATATAATAACATTCAAAGTCTTTTATTTTAATAATACCAACGTTCTTTAGCTGAACTCACTATTCTGAATAACATGCAAATCTAAACAGAATTGTTATGGCAGAGATCAGCAACGCCGTGTCCTTAGCCATTCATGTCACCTGGGACTGTTCTATGTGAAATCCCCCAGCCCTCAATAAATAAATGGCTGAATCTTGTGAAACTGCCAGATCTTGCCTTTCAGTTTTCTCACACAAAATCAAGAGAGAACATTGGATGAAAATGCTGAAATCTTGTAGGAATTTCACAACAGGAAGGCCAAATCTAGTGGGAAGACGTGAGATTTGAATTGTTTTAAATGGGTTTCCCCATTAATTTGGGCACTGTGCTGTTATGAAAAATGATGTGATGACATTTGGTAATGTGGAACAAAGAAGTGATAGAGAGCCCCTGTTCTAGTTTTTTCCTGATGTCAGAAGTCAAATATTCAGTTCCACATCTGGGTTCTGGCAGGATCCCACAAAACCACAGCATATGCGCTTTCAGCGAGAATGATATAGGAGTGAAAAAGCATGAATAGAACGAAAGGTTGGCATAAGTAGACTACATACTGTAAGAAGTACAGCTAAGCCTTTATTTTAAGCTATGCTTGGCTTTTTCCTATGAAAATCTCCCTCCCTCCCTCTCCCTCTCTCTCTCTCCCCCTCCCTCCCTCCCTCTCTCTGTGTGAGAAAAAGAGAGAGAAAAACCAAACTATTTTCTATATACCTCCTTATCTTATATTAATATGATTATATATTTAAGCATGCCTAGTTATGGTCCTAGTAATTGTCTGGGAAAGTAAGAAATTAGCCAGAATTGAGAAATATATTTCCTAGCAGTATGTTAGAACATCCTTTCTTTATTCTCTCAGTACCCCTTCCCACTTTAAAAATTATGGAGGACCCCAAAGGAGCTTTTGTTTCTATGAGTTATGTTTGTCTATTTTATCAAACAATTAAATTTGAACCATTTGCTGCCGGAACTGCTTCTCATGGTTGTTTTATGTGATTTTAATACTGTATTATTTTTCAACATAGACTGGCAAATAATTCTGATTTTGTAGATTACTTCATCAGTGTGGGAAGCAAATGTTCCTAAAGCAATGGATTTAACAACTTTAATACATTTAACTCTCACAGATTTTTTTTAAAAAACCCCAAATTTAGAGTTGATGATACTTCCTTATTAAAATATAGCATCTGATTTCATGTTATTCTTCAAATTGACAGGTGATCAATATTATAAATAAAACAAGACGTTGGCATGCCCAATTCATATTTGTTCAATAGTTACACTTTGGGGAAATCAGGCTACTGAAGATCAAGACAGTTGGGGCCTTTACAGATATCTTAAACATTTGCACAGTCCAGCCAATGAATGAACTCAAGGACCCTAATGATGGACAAGATCACAGAAATTGAAACAAGACCTCATGAGTAAGTTTTTAAAAAATAAATAAAGCACTCTTGTATATTTTTATTGGGGGGAAAAACACAGTTGCATTTTTTGCCAAAGGATACATTTTGTTTCCTTCACTATATTCTTTTTGCCATTGTTTTCTAGTTTCTTTGCCATTAGTCTTATGGAATGGGAGAAAGATGGAAGAAGAAGAAGAAGAAGAAGGAGAAAGAGAAGGAGAAGGAGGAGAAGGAGGAGGAGGAGAAGAAGAAGAAGAAGAAGAAGAAGAAGAAGAAGAAGAATAAAACAGAACATCAGATTAGTCTCTCTCTATTTCTCTTCCAGAATACTTGTAATCTGTTAGGAATTATACTGTATGTGAGAGAGTCTAAAAAGGCAAATAAGGGACCTCAGTCTAAAGGACTCCAGCCCAGGCAGGTACAATTGCAATCCTTTGCTTTTGATGCAAGGCTTGTGCTGTTGCTTTATGCTTTAAGTCTGCATGGGAACAGATGAATGAGCCAGATGAATGATGAGACCTTGAATAGTTTAATACTGAATTTACAGGTTCTGTGAAAGCTTTAGAATAATAAGCTTTCTTTTTATTTTTTTACCCCTATAGGTTTTAAATGGCATTATATGGAAGCATTCCTTTTGCCTTCAGAAGATTGAGCAAGATGGGATCTGGCAACAATTAAAGTGCACTTCACCACCCACGGCAAGCATTTTGTCACACGGTGGATTGAGTGAACCATCAGATTGTGTAATTTGCCTGTTTTTAATCATGAACATGCTACAGGAATAAACACAATAACAAAAGTAGGAAGAAACATTCGGCGCAAAGATTATTTTATTTTCTGTGCCTTTAACTAGGCAACAATTGGATTTCACATTTAAGATATCACAGATAGTAGAATCATTTTCATTAATCACTGGTATTGTAGTTGTGTACAAAGTGGTTAGTTTTATACGTGCTCCATTGTCTCCGCCATTGTCTTAAAAATTAGCTTTTGATTTTAAATTTTGTTTTACTTATCTTTTATATCATTCAGACAGAATTCTAAAGATTATTTTCCTCTACCCATTGGAACTGTAATGTCATGGATTATTTATTAAAAACAAAGTTATAGATAAAACAAGTAAAAGTCAAAGCTAAAAGCATTATTGCATTTTCTATTGTTATCTCATTACAGTGGAACCCCGACATAAGAGCTGCTCTACTTAAGAGCAACTCGAGATAAGAGCTGGGAGGGGAGAGATATTTTTGTTCTACTTACAAGCCCAAATTCGAGATACAAGCGCCAAGGAGCTGTCTCCTGAAGCCAAACGCTAACTTCCGCGTTCGGCTTCAGGAGACAGCTGCGAAGCGGCGCGCGTGTTTTAAAAGGTTGCAGCCGGCCTGGGGGGCTCGGGGGGGTGCTTGCAGCTTTCTTTCTTGCTCTTTTTCTTTCTCTCTTTTACCTTCCCTTCCTCTATTTCTTCTTTTCTTTCTCCTTCCCACCTTCTTCCCTCCCTCCCTCCCTTCACTCATTCCTCTCTTACTCTCCCCTTTCATAAGTTTCCTTGCTTCCTTCCTCTGTTCCTGTCCCTTCCCCCTTTCTTTCTTTCTTTCTTTCTTTCTTTCTTTCTTTCTTGCTCTTTTTCTTTCTCTCTTTTACCTTCCCTTCCTCTATTTCTTCTTTTCTTTCTCCTTCCCACCTTCTTCCCTCCCTCCCTTCACTCATTCCTCTCTTACTCTCCCCTTTCATAAGTTTCCTTGCTTCCTTCCTCTGTTCCTGTCCCTTCCCTCTTTCCTTCCTTCCTTCCCACCCTCCGTCCATTCATTCACCCATTCCTCTCTTGATCGCTTAAAGCCGGTCCCTGGTGCAAAAAGGGTTGGGGACCTCTGTCCTACAGGATTGGGTGGCAGAGAAGTTGAACATATGTAAATTTAAAAGTTTAAGAAAGTTTACAAGTTAAGTGAAAGAAACTTCATTATTCATTTATATGTACATGTACATTTCTTCATTAAAAACATGTCTTTCTGCATAATTTAGACTAACTTTGTGAGTTTTTTGAGGGCTGGAACCAATTAAAATTATTTACATTAATTCCTATGGGGAAAAGTCGTTCGAGATAAGAGCTGCTCGACTTAAGAGCCCAGGTCCGGAACGAATTAAACTCGTATCTCGAGGTACCACTGTATTAAATATCTGATACCAAACATCCAGTGGATAAATTATTAAGGCAGATATGCTTGTGCGGAGGTTATCAGTGTAGAGCATGGGAAGAGACAAATATGAATAAGTGGAATTTCCTTTTTAAATAAATTATATGAAGATATTAATCTAAGGGACTTTTTTTTTTACATGACAAGCAGCAGTGGTAGTATTAGAAGCAAGTTGCTTTAAGAATTGAACCTCAAGAAAGAAATCTCTATAGAAATTCCCACGCTATGAAAATGACATTATTGGGTTATTATTGGGTACAGTAAATCTACGGCCAAGATGTTCAGAGAAAATGAGTCCCCTCAGTTTATTGATGTCTGGTTTGTCATATTTTATATCTTCTGGAATCTGATTCATTCAAACAATTGCTGAATTCAGTATTACAAGCTGATTAGACAGTTTTAATTTACAGATGTTTATTTAGATAAGCATGCATTGAATGCACAATTAAATTCTAACTGAAGTCTTCAAATTAAACTTAGTACAATATAAACAGTGAGCCACTCTGAGTTTATCCAGGGTAATTCATGCAGGTCATATCACCTTTACAGTGGAGGACAATTTCTCTATATTGTGCAAAATTTGGCTTAAAATTCTCTTTGTGTAGACAAGCGATACTTTAACCAGAAGGCAGAGGATAGGGGAAACAAGAAATCCCTGAGTTGGACCAAACATATCTACAATGAGGCTTGTTACTTATAATTTTCTCACACTGAGGAATAAAATCTAAATGAATTAGTCATGGTACGCATTATAACATTGGTTTCAGATTATCCTTCATTTTTAGGGAGAAATAATAAGAAAGGATAATGGAACGTAGAAGAATGTATTTGTTACAATACTCAGAATCCATACTTAGTGTGTGGTACTACAGTATCTGTAGTTTTTATTGTGAATGATTCTGGTTGCACTTACAACTGTATTGAATTCTACTTCTATGTAATATTTTAGACCATTAAAAAAAAAGTTGGCTTTGGCAAGGAGTATATCTTTTAACTGCAACCATAGTAATTTCGTTGACTGTGCTGTGAGCCTTATGTGTTTCAAGTCAGCATTACATCCTACTGGCCATGTGGAAGTTCCTAAATGTTCATGCCTATAACTGTATATTCTTGTACCAAAGCTAAATATATTTTATTTCAATTTCCAAAAGTTTTAGATTATTATCTAAAATATTATTTATTTATTTTTATTTATTGATTTATTTTGTCCACTACACAATGGGGTTTATTTTTATTTATTTATTATTTATTTATTTACTTACTTACTTACTTACTTACTTACTTACTTACTTATTTATTTATTTATTTATTTATAGAGTTGAAAGGGACCATTAGGTCATCGAGTCCAACCCCCTGCCTGAGCAGGAAACCCTACAGCACCCGAGCCAAATGGAAGTCCAATCTCCTCTTGAAGGTGTCCAGAGTTGGGGAGTTCACCACCTCCCCTGGCAGGCAGTTCCATTGGTTGATCGCTCTGACCGTCAGGAAGTTCTTCCTTATTTCCAGGTTGAATCTCTCCTTGGTCAGCTTCCAACCATTGTTCCTCGTCCGGCCCTCTGGTGCCCTGGGGAATAAAGAGACCCCCTCCTCACCATGGCAACCCCTCAAGTATCTGTAAACTGCTATCATGTCCCCTCTAGACCTTCTTTTTTCTAGGCTGTCCATGCCCAGTTCTCTCAATCTCTCTTCGTAAGTCTTGGTTTCGAGTCCCCTAATCATTTTGGTTGCTCTTTTTTGCACCTTCTCCAGAGTTTCGATGTCTTTTTTGTAGTGAGGTGACCAAAATTGGATGCAGTACTCCAAGTGGGGTCTGACCAGGGCATAGTAGAGTGGTATTAGTACTTCCCTGGTCTTGGAGCGTATTCCTCTGTTGACGCAGCTTAGGATTGAGTTTTTAGTGGGTATACACAGTAAAATACATGATGAAGGTTATAGACGAGATACTCATAGGAAAATATATCTAAGAAATAATAGAAAAGAAGGTATAGTAATAGAACATATCAATGAAAGAATAGAAGAAGAGATATAGGAATAGAAGAAAGATATAGGAGATATAGGAGAGCAATAGGACAGAGGACGGAAGGCACTCTAGTGCACTTGTACTCGCCCCTTACTGACCTCTTAGGAATCTGGATAGGCCAACTGTAGA
This sequence comes from Erythrolamprus reginae, assembly GCF_031021105.1. NCBI lineage: Eukaryota > Metazoa > Chordata > Lepidosauria > Squamata > Dipsadidae > Erythrolamprus > Erythrolamprus reginae. Next base: position 80,630,058 of record NC_091951.1, read on the forward strand.
TAATCTAAGGGTAAAGTGTTGAGGGTTTGGGGATGACACTATGGAGTACGGTAATGAGTTCCACGCTTCAACAACTCGGTTACTGAAGTCATATTTTTTACAGTCAAGTTTGGAACGGTTAATATTAAGTTTAAATCTGTTGTGTGCTCTTGTGCTGTTGTGGTTGAAGCTGAAGTCTTCATAAACATCTTTGATGTGAAATTATGTGAGGAATAAATATAGGCATGTTACATCAGACCCTAGTCCTTAATTTTTAACTGGTGAAGAACAGTTACAGTGTGGTGTGGTGGTGAAGGCACCAGGCTAAAGTTTGGGAAACAGAGTTGCTCTCTCACCTTTGACACTGTTGTAAGGAATATCCTTCGGGGTTTAGTTCCAAGAGGGGAAAAAGACACTGGAAGCACAGGACTGCTTGGAAAGTTGGTTTAATGGGGGACAGCAAGAGGTCCCAGTGAAAGGGGGATCACATGCCTCAAGGTTGTTAAAGAAGGAGAAAAGGGAGTTGCTGAGAGGCCCTGAATTTGTTATGTCCTCTGTTGGGCCCCACCTCGGAGTTTTCTGTTCCTGTATAAGAAATGCACTCTGATAGGTGGTCAGACTCCCAGGCGATGTTTTTTTTAGCTAACTCTGTAGGCTTTTGTCTGTATGCCAGGCTTGGCTGGTGTAATTTTCCAAGGTGCCATTGCTGAGCTTGAAATGGGTGCAATTGCTGAGCTTGCAATGGGTCAGCCTGAAGGGGTAGATCGTTGTTATGTAGAATAAACTGGTTGGGCCATTCCTTGATGGCACATTGAAAAAGGTGACTCTTTCTTTCTCTCTCTCTCCCTCTCCTTTCCCTCTCTCTCCCCCTGCACTAGCTGCACATGCCTATTATCAGTGTTTAGTTTGAAATATGGGAAGAAAATGTCTAGCGATTGGGAATGACTTTCTTCTTCCCTAAGCCACTCTTAAATTAAATAAAGACATCTTATATTTACATATACTTCCTAACAAATTCTACTTATATTATAAATAGTATAGTGTAAGCACTCGGCAAATGGAATGTTTGTATGCTGGTATTATATAGTTTGAACCAGAAAAATCTCAAAAGTTCTGATCTCTTCCACTCCTTTTATTTCTAGGAGTCATACCAGACCCTGTTAATGTAAATACAATGGAAAATGCTGTTAACATGGTAGACTCTTGTGTCAAGGTCTGCTTTTGCAAATCAGACATTCGCCATTGGGTAGTTTTTTCCCCTTTGGATATTTATTTTGTCACCACGAAGACATAACACTCACAGTTTTGTTTGTATGTTCATATATGCAGTCCTTGCTGCTGGATTTATTTGTAATTACTATTTCTAAAAAGTAGATGACATCATTTATGTTATATCATGTAGCACTAATGTAAGTAAAATATAAAGACAGAAGCACTCAAGCTGTCTGGTTTATAGATCCTTACAGAACTGAAAACATATAATTTTGAGCTTTAGATTTCACTCATGGTTAATGCTGTTCAAATAGGATGAAAATTATATGTTTTCTAATGCTTACCTGTAGCCTTAAAGTTACAAAGGAAATAGAAATATAAGAAAAAATGTTAAAGTTGAGCTGAAATGTCTCAGGGATTGTTTTCTGACAATCTGTTGAACATTTTCTCCTTTTCTCTGAACTAGTTGAAAATTTCATTTCTTTGTGAAGAACACTTAGTGATTGTTACAGTTTATCAACTGTGGGCATTAAATATAGACTTAATAGTTCTGAGTGTTACTTTAATAGTTTTGGAGCAAGGAATGGTATTGACTGCTGTTCTTTCCAATCCATTATTTCCAATACAATACAATACAATTAAAAAGGAACTTAATTAGATTAATTCTTTGTCATTAAGCACAAACTTGCCATAATGATTGAGAAAGACAGATTCTGGGAACTGGGATAAACTTCCAGCTGTTTGATGTTCTCAATTAAGAACTTTGCCAAAGAAAACTTTTCAGAAGAGACATTGTTATAGGTTTGACCTAAGCACTTACATTTATTGTCATATTACAGTTGCTAAGAAGTATAATTCAGAGAATCCTCAAACTCTGAAATCCCTGGGAAAATGTCACAATGAAATGTTACAATTTATTGCATGCAATTGAGAGTAGAAATTCAGGTACTTAGGGCAAATCTCTGGAATAAAGTATGTGTCTATGTTTCTATATAATTTCTGTGATATGATTGAGTAAAAACTACTATATTATAAACAGAATTGCTTTGAAGAGTAGGGAGTTCCATGAATTTCATTGTTCTCGAGCTTCATTGGGTGTTCTTTGACGTAACTCAAGAAAACATGGAAGTTTTTCTCAAGGTTTACTAAGGATTCAATCTATTCTCATACATGCTTATCTTCAGTCATATTTTACTCTTACTGCATTCATTAACTGAGGTTTAACTTCATACCTGGGAAAAAGGCTTCATAAATCAAGCCTGTTCACTTTATCATATGCTTTCTCTAAATCAACGAATGTGCAATAAACTTGATCACATTTGTGCACTTCTTAACATGCTGCTGAAGAGCAAAAATCTGGTTTGCATACCCTGTGTCTGGCATAAAGCCACAGTGTGCTCTTTCTGCTTTTCCCTTTATATAGGGAAACAATGATGGCATTCTTCCAGTTGGCAGACGCCAATGCAATTTTCCTACACACAAACAGGTTTCATAGCCATTCCATAAGCAAACCATATCATATTTAAGATTTCTCTAGTTACACCTCTGTTTTTATACAACCGTCCTCTCCATTATTTCAGTATTCTCAGAGTGTTTACGACTTCCTTTTCATAGTTTTTTTTTTACTGAACATTTATAGCATTCATTCCACTCTTTAACATATCACTATCCTTTCCATATAAATCTCTAAAATACTCCAACAATTTCCTCATTTTGGCTTGGTCCCAAATCTTTTCATCACTTTTGTTTTATTCCCATTCACTCTGCTTGTTTAGCCCTCTTCACCCTCTTCCAAAATATTTTTAAAAATTAACATCAAAACTGCTCTGCATTTTCTTTGCTTCTTTTAATTGTACTTGCTTCTCTGACTACATTCTTAGTAACTATATATATAGTTTCCTTTCTATCACAATCTTACATGTGCCATGATCATTTTCTAGCTTGGCCTAGGGATACTGGACTGTGCTGACCAACTTACTTGTTTTTAGTACAATAGATAAGGCACAGAGGACTTTATAAGCCTTACTTACATTTCAGGTATATTTGGCAATTTCTGTTCATACAATGGACTAAATGACCTTTGTACTCCAAGACTAACCAAAGTCCAGTTTTATCCAAAACCAATCCTACTAACTAAGAGGTCTATTCAATGCACTTACAATCAGGATACATTCTCTGTGACTCATGTAAGAATAATAAGTGCATAAAATCCATAATTTCTTTTTGTTGCTAAAAATGCACTCTCAAACTTTGAAACTGGTAAAACACAACCAGCAACTTCAAGAGATAATATTAACTTTATAGCTTTTATTTACAGAGTGCCATTATCGGCTTAATACATATAGTTTTGATAACTTCTATGTTTTGTTTTTAACCCTAGTGGTATACATGGACTTGATGCAGGATTTTTACCTATCAAATTAGAGGAGGGGGAAAAGGAAGACAATTATTGGCAAATAGTTTATTTCAGAAATTACTGTGATTAAGAAAAAAAACCCATGAGATTTTGGATTATACATTGCTATAAACCAAAAGGTGTTTGGTTTTAGTTTACCCAATGTTTAAACTCACCACTGATCCTTCTTTCTTTTTTTTTTTTTAAAAAAGTGACTTGTAGCCCAATAACAAACCACATATTTGTCTAAAATTCAATCTATACTATCTCGGGTCATTAATCCATTTATTTGAATTGATGTTAAATGACTGTTGATAGATTACAACTCCTCACAATATCTTGTCTGCCCCCCAAAATATAATGTAATGTCACCATGTCTCCCTCTGTATACATATCTTCTGTTATGTTTAATTTGAAGCTAGAAAAAGGCCACATAGATTAGATTTATATTTAATTGTTTCGCCTCTCAACAAGCAGGAAAGCACTATATATTTCTACTTAACCTTTGTATTAATGATGCTGGGAGGAAGTGTGGCATTGTCATGCTTCCCATAAGTTATCTAAAGAAGTGTGGTAAACAAAATTGTGTATTCTTGTCCTTTATTAATTGATCTCAAAGCAATGTTAGTAATAATATCTATTGGAAAGATTGTAAAACTTTTGCAGATCAAAATGGCATCTATTGAGCTAATCGACTATTGATTTGAATCACTGAATTCCCCAAAAACTTGGTATTGAAGTCCTCATTTGGCTATTGCTAACTTTGTAATATGTTAGATCAGGCCAACAGGTCAAAGTGAATGTCAGTGTTTAAGGATCTCTTTTAAAAAACATTTTTTACTTAAAATTTGTCACAGTGGAAATATTGGTTTAAGATTTGTGATAAAATCTTTTAATGTTAGTTTCAATCATCTTGACACTTTAATGATATGAGCTATAGTACTCAAAGTAATGGAAATTTGACCTTGTTTAAAACCATTATGTGCTAGATTGATTGAACATTTTGCTTACAAGAGCATCCATTTATTCTAAGCTGTCTAGATCTGATAAAGCTAATCACACATATTACATTTCCACAAATCTTTTTACTGTAGTGCCAAATATTTTGAACTGTAAGGAGTTGGAAGGCTTCTAGGCATTTTTAAATAAGGGAGAAAGGATAATAACTTTCATTTATTTCAATAGCAAATGTCACATGTAACAATAGATCATTAGTATAACAATATTACTTAATGTATTTGATGTAACAGTGTATGAAAAATTATTATAGGTATTGTTTATCTATGTTTGAATTTCAGTGTGTGAGATTTCAGGTGAAGGAAATATCTCTAGAAGACTCGTATTTATGCTATTTTGGAGAAATTATATTTTAGTTATGTGGTCATTATGTTCAGGCTTAGTAAAATGTCAAAAATAAATAATTTAAGTAGGGTATGTCAGGATTAGAAGAACCTTTACCTTATCAAGGCGCTCAGCCCGTGAGAAGTGAGCCAGGACCTTCCGGAGGTGATGGTTATTGAAGTACAGACAGAGCATGTTCGAATGAACAAATTACTTTTTATTAGAAAAGTATAAAAATAAGAAATGTCTAAAGAGACACAAGATGGCACATCTCATAGCTAGAGAAGATGAACCGTAATGGAGATCTCTGAACTTAGAGACCGCCCTTCTTCATCAAGAAGAGAGGATGTGAGCAAACAGGTTACATCACACAGGAGGAGCTACATTACTAGACAGAGTTAACTATCTAACTACTGGATGTTTCTCAATGTCTTTGGGGGCTGGCAATTTCCAGCGCGACACCCCTTCTTTGTCAGTCATCAGAGACATAAGGGACATCAGGACATCAAGACATCAATTCACTTGAGGCACATTTTGTTGGTGAGGTATTCATGTTGATCAGCTGGCAATGGCTTATTCAGCAAGTCAGCGATCTGCTCAGTAGTGGATACATACTGAATTTTCACGAATCCTTCTTTCACCTTCTGTCTGGTATTTTGATACCGGATGTGAATGTGCCGTGAGCGAGCTCCAACAAATTCAGCTTCAGCAATGAATGCAACTGAAATATTATCCTCCGTAATAACAATTGGTGTCATAGGACTTTCCCAAATACTATCAATGAGAGGAAAAAGAGACATTAATGCATTACAGCAATCAGAAACACATGCATATTCAGATTCAGTTGAAGAGCAAGAAATAAACTTCTGCTGCCTAACTTTCCAAAAGAAAGGACAACCATTTAAAAACATGATATAACCAGAAGTACTTTTTCGTGTTTCTGTGTCACTTGCCCAGTCAGCATCTGCATAACAAATCACTTCAGGGTACTCAACATGATCCGGCTCGAGGTGCAGCTTCTTGCCCTTTGTGAGCTTCATGTATTTGAGCAGCTTCTTTATGCAAGACCAGTGAAACGTGGTTGCTCTGCCAACGTATCTGGACAGTAGATTCACACTCAGTGAAATGTCAGGTCTTGTCCAGCTGCTGATGTACAATAGCGATCCAATCACTGACCGGTACAATGTTTTGTTCTCAAAATCAGGGTACTCTTCTCGGGTTAACCTGTAAAAGTCAGTTTGCATAGGAGAACGACAAGTATGCGCATCAGACATGTTACAATTTTGCAAAAGCTGGTCAACCTTACTTTCTTGTGAAAGAGAGAACCCCTTCTCAGTTTTCTCAAACTGAACACCTAGATAATCATTGATATGCCCTAGGCTTTTTAAGGTGAAATGTTTTTCAAGGCCCTTAGCAAAAGTTTGACTAGTGCTTTCATTTAGACCCACATAAACAATATCATCAACATAAACAAGAACAATTTCATAAGTCTTACCTTGCCCTTTTGTGAACACGCATTCATCAGATTCGGACTTAATAAAGCCCATTGAATTTAGCTTTTGGGATAATAACTTGTACCACATAAGGGCACTTTGCTTGAGGCCGTATAAAGACTTGCTGAGAGACCAGACCTCACCTTCTCGGTCCTGGAATCCGGGAGCACCCTTGACGTAGATCTCTTCATTCAGATCAGCGTTCAAATAGGCAGTCTCTACATCGAACTGAAAAACCTCTAAGTCCAAAGCAACAGCAGTGATTAGGGCAATCTTGACACTCTCATTTCTGACTGTGGGTGAATATGTGTCAGTGTAGTCATCTGGATAAACTTGAGAGAATCCTTGAGCTACAAGTCTAGCTTTGTACAGCTTTTCTTCATTAGGTTTTTGTTTGACTTTATACACCCAGTGTGTGCCAATGACTTTCTTCTTGTTAGGAGGCTCCACTTTTTGGAACACTTTGAGTTTCTTTAAACAGTCCAGTTCGCGTTCCATAGCCTCATGCCATTTTTCTTGTTCAGAGTCAGGCAAAAGTTTGATCTGGTGAAAATGATCAGGTGGAAGTGTAAGATTGTTACACATGAAAAGATAAGGAGATTCAGATACTTGCTGTGTAAATCTCTTTGGAGGAGTTCCTTTAGTAGTCCTCTTTGAACGTCTTGGAACGCTGGCCCATCCTTCATCATCATCTCCACCTTCAAGTTCATCACCAGAGGTTTCCTTTGCGACTGTTGAAGGCTGTTCATCATCTGGAACATCAGGAATATGTGGCACAGCTCCCTGGTCATCAGGTATCGCCACACCTTCCTTAGGAAAATAAACTGAAGTATCATTACTATGTATACTGGACCAATTTGTGTCTTCCTCAAATTTGGCTGAATTAGAAATGTAAACTCTGTGATGAGAGTCAGCAAATTTGTGGTACTTGGAGACTTCATCAAAGCCGATGAATCTCATTCTTTCTGACACAGGACCTCCTTTTCTTCTCTGTTCAAGTGGAATGTTAACAGTGGCATAACAACGAAAAATGTAGATATTTTGAATATCAGGTTTCTTGCCATGAAGCAAGTAATAAGGAGTGTCTTGTATGACTCTACTCCATGTTCTGTTAACAATGTAATTAGCATACCTTAGTGCTTCGCCCCAGTACGAAAAGTCCACGTTTGCATCCTCAATGAGACAACGAAACATCGTCTGCAAAATCCCGTTCCTGCGTTCACACACACCATTGTGAGCCGGAGTCCCGGGTGATGAGGTTTGCTGGTGAATTCCATTTCTGGCCATCCATCCTTGGAACTCTTGTGACATAAATTCGCCTCCACGATCACTTTGAATCCGCTTGATCCAGACGTCGTGTTGGGTGAGTATCTCTGCAGCAAAGCCTTTAAAAGCCTCAAACGCCTCTGATTTTTGTTTTAAAAGAAAAACATAGCCAAATCGTGAGTAACTGTCAACTACAGTTAAGAAATACTTACGTTTACCAACAGTAGGCCGAAATGGACCGCCGACGTCGGTATGGACCAATTCAAAAATGCGTGTACACAATCGGACAGCAACCTTTGGTACTGGAGAATGCTTGGACTTGGCTGAGTTACAAATTTTGCAATCTAAGTAAACTTTGCAAGCCCCATCAATTTTGAAACCATCAACATATTCAGACATCTTTGCTAAGACGGGGTAAGAAGCATGCCCCAAGCGACGATGCCATCTGTGAATGCACCTGGAATGAAAAGATTTGTTTGTTAATACATGTTTAACATTTGTAACAGCATTAGGAACCTCAGGAGCTTCATTGGCTTTAGGAGCCTTTGAACTAGCGGTGGCACCAGGGTTTCTCTCTGGACCTGTGCTAACGCCCTTTGGAACGCTTATACTTACACCACCTTTGCTCGGAGGTTTGGGTTGCAAATAAAAAACACCTTTGATGGGAATGGCCGTAGCAAGAAGTTTGCCATCCTTGATAATGTTAGTATCTGTAAGTTCAAAGTTTATTACAATTTTTAATTCTTCTCTCAGGCAATATCCACTAAGGATGTTGTTCTTGGCAGTTGGAACGTAGAAAACATTTGAGATAAGGGAGTCCAGTTCTTTGACGAAGACTTTTCCTTTTCCTTCCACCTTGGAACGTAGATCACCAACTCCGAATACTTCCTTGACATCTGTCTGGTGTAGCTCAGTGAAGGATTCCTTCCGGTACGCGATATGTGCCGCTGCTCCGCTGTCTAGGGTCCATAACGCACGAATGTCGTAGAGTGGACTCTTTTCAGGAACAATGCTGAGGTGGATGGTACCAACATAAGTAGGTTTCTCATCTTTTGAGTCTTTGGGAGTTGACTTTGCAGCTCCAGAACTCTTTCCTCTGGATCCTTTCTTCTGTGCTCCTTTAGGCTGAGTTGGATAAGGTGGATGATCAGTTTCGCCAGATTTCACACTTTGCACATCAGGAGACTTGCGAGTGTCATCCTTCTTAAAAGGTTTCTGGCGTGGGTACTTTGGAGTACTTGTTTTCTGCTGACCGCCCTTGGCCAAGTTAGGTTTAAATGCTGCTGACATAGGTCTAAGGCCAGTGTTCAGCAACTCTGCTTCTTCAGTTAGCATGTTACAGAGTCTTTGAGTAGTCTTCTGGGCCAGTGGGAGTATACTGAACTTGTAAATAACTTCCTTCCATTCAGGACCAAGGGAAGTTATAATAGCCGCATTTACTTGATTGTCATCATAGCGGTATCCTCTTTCTTCTAAATCTTTATGCATAGTTAAGAGTTTAGATAAGTGTGGTGCAAGTTCACCCCCAGTTGGAAGTTTAGTGTTATTAAACTTGGCTATCAGTATGTAGTTGCCTTCATCTGATACTGGCCTAAACATGCCGTCTATTGACTCTAATATCTGAGCAGAAGTAATGTCACGTGTGTCATATCTTATTGACAATTGTGAGTCCATGCTCATAAGAATGAGTAGCTTGGCTTTTATGTCAGCTTCCCTTTCTTCTGCAGTCCAGCGCCTTACTGGGGGATTATGAGCGATCCCATCTATGTCATGAGCCAGTAGGTGCAAATTTATTCTGTGAAGCCACTTCCTGTAATTGTGTCCATTAGGTAACAGCACAAACTCACCTTTCAGAGCAGAAGAGGTGATTGTTTGCCTCGTTGGTGCAGTCATCTGAACTGCTTGGAGCGGCTGGAGATGAGCTCCAACCCCTCCTGGCAAACCTTGTGGCTGTCCCATCCGGGGAAGTTGCACTTGCATCTATGGAATAAGGACTGGAGGTCTCTGCGGTGAAACCGAAGTACCTGAAATAAATTGAACTGAGTCTTTCTGCATTTGTGCTGCCATATCAGCTTGGGAAAAGCCCTGTCGAGTTTCAGGTAATGCCTTTTCCTTTTGGGCATTCCATCCACTAGTGGCCGCTGTTGTGTAACTTGCTGCAGTGGGGGAATTCACCTCCCTTCTGTGGCTTGTTTCAAAAGACAAAAGTTCCGGCTTTTTTACTCTGGGGAATCTACCTCCCCCTTCTTCGCTTGGAATTTCCTCTATGTTAGATAGAGCAGGGGGGAAGAAATGCGTGACGACTGGAGAATGGCTAATGTGCGCATGCCTATCTTCGGGTGGATAGGAGGAATGGATTCCTTCTCTATCTCCCTTTGGAGAATGAGCATACGTGGCATCTCTCAGGGAAACTGCCTCCATCTTTTCTGTGATTAGTTTAAGCTGGAGTTTCTTCAAAGATCTTAATTCAGTCCTGGCATCATCAGCCTTTTTTAAATAACTGAAATAGATTTCTTGCTGCTCACTATTTTTCATAGTAGGTTAGTTATCAAGGTGAAGACAGACTGATTCTAACGCGTGAATTTCTTTCTCATCCTTTTCAATGAGTTCCTCAATTTTCTGCAGATTTAGGGATGTACCTTTTATTCTAGCAGAAGTGAGAGAGCTCAAATAATCTAGATGTTTTGTTTTGGCTGATGCCTTTACATGCAAAACAGATGATTGAGATGGGAAAATAGTTAATGTTTCATCCTCAACCTCTTCATCATCACTAGGGTTAATTGAAATACTGCCGGAGGGGCCCCCTTGGGCAGATTTACATTCTTCCTCCCGAATCCCAACATCATCAATCATGTAAGAGAGACTTACAGTTTGGTGGATGTTGTCAGCTGTAGGGGCTTCCTTCTCAGAATGCAAAGACATGATCGGATTCCTTTTACTATCCGTTGCACGAATAGTCTCTTTGAGCTCGGCAAGCTGCTGGCTTGAGAGAGAATCTATGTATGATTGCGTAAGAGGGTTGCGCTTTTTCTTAGCTGGCATCTGGAGAAATCGCTAGTGAGCTTACGGGGTGTAAGCGGGGTCTGTTTCTTCAATAATAACCATCCTCTGCTACCATGTCAGGATTAGAAGAACCTTTACCTTATCAAGGCGCTCAGACCGTGAGGAGTGAGCCAGGACCTTCCGGAGGTGATGGTTATTGAAGTACAGACAGAGCATGTTCGAATGAACAAATTACTTTTTATTAGAAAAGTATAAAAATAAGAAATGTCTAAAGAGACACAAGATGGCACATCTCATAGCTAGAGAAGATGAACCGTAATGGAGATCTCTGAACTTAGAGACCGCCCTTCTTCATCAAGAAGAGAGGATGTGAGCAAACAGGTTACATCACACAGGAGGAGCTACATTACTAGACAGAGTTAACTATCTAACTACTGGATGTTTCTCAATGTCTTTGGGGGCTGGCAATTTCCAGCGCGACAGGGTATATCCTTCAAATTGGCATGATAGCCCAAAAGGTATGAATATAAACTATGCATTGATGCTTGTAAGATTAATAGGGTTTAAAGTAGAGATTAGAATATTTATGCTCAACGTCTGATGACTTCATGAACTTGTCCGTATAGATTTCTGAGTTTTATTTTTCCATAAAACCAGATAAAGTGATAACTTGAAAAAATAAAGCTGATTGATTATTATTATTGGTCATCTACTAACATCCATGTCCTGGTGGGACAGTTTAAGTCAATATGTGATACTACACTGAAATATTTTACTCTTCTTTGGAATATTGTTTTCAAATATAAATATATTTAATCCACTTTTGTATGGTGAAACATGAGGTTTGGTAAATATATACATGTTTTTTTGCTGAATTTGAAAATTAAGGGACTAGGATAGATCTCATCAGCTAGCCATACCCACTGGGACTTGAACCTGCAACCTTTGCCTTTTAAGGCAGAGAATTATCCTCTAGGCTACAGTAACCAATCCCTTCAGCTCTGCACCAGGGAAGGGTTACATATTTTTGTGTCGAATCACCCTGGTGTATTGAAGGAACATCACAGCTCCTTATATACATACATTACCCACTGATAAACAATAGGGGAAGAGAAGTAAGGATACACTTGAGAAGGTCACCACCAAATGGAATATAGATTTTGTTCAACTGAAAATATACTACACACTTGAAGCAATCCCATCAGTTAAATTTTGAACAGTTAAGGGAGGTTGGAAAAAAAAAGGTAACAATAGCCTTTCCAGAATGTTTCAGAAAAACTTGGAAAAAATGAAGTTTTAAAAAATCACTATTTATTTGAGCCATTCTTTATTTTGTGGAACCAGGAAAAATGGTTTATGGAACCAGGAAAAATGCATTTAGAACTTAATTTGTGTTAGGATTTGATAGGCATCAGTGTTTAGTGACAAAGGTGAGATCTAGAATATGTAAAGATTAGGTAATAATATTCAACACAGGTATAGGCCTTAGGAATAACAGAGAACTTCCCTTCAAATAGAGAATATGAAAAGATGCAAACTGATGCCGACGTCTGTTTCTGCTTGGACAGCTTTGACTTCTGGAAAATAATACTGTTTCCTGATTTATAAATATATCCCGACAGCCATACATGTATCTGTTGTCTATAATACTGGGCGCTTAATCAGAAACAAGCTCTGCCTACAGATTTTATTTCCCAGTGATTGTGAATAGTGTTGCTACTCTAATATACCATTTATTGTTTCTTTTCTCAAAAGATCAGATGTATTTACAGTTTAAAATATTTAAAATATTTATGAACTGAGAGGTTACTTCAGATTTCACATACTAGCAAAATAATCCTTAGGGTCATTCAATACAAATTACAACCTAACTTTGGGCAAAACGATGCCAGATGCTCAAGCTGGATTTTGAAAAATCTGAGGAACACAAGATGTTATTTGTGTGATGTAACTGTATAATTGAAAAAGTCAGATAATATCAAAAAGAAATCAATAGGTCCTTCATTAATTATAGAAAAACCTTTAATTGTACAGATCAGTATGAAAAATACTCTGAAAAAATTGGAATCCCAGATCAGATGGCTTCTGACCAGCAATGTCAATAGAGAAGCCAGCAGGAAATCTGTCTGTCTGTCTGTCTTTCTTTTTTTCTTTTTTTCTTTCTTTTTTTCTTTCTTTCTTTCTTTTTCTTTCTTTCTTTCTCTTTCTTTCTTTCTTTCTCAAACATATACGAGATAACAGGTATAAGTAACAACATAGACATGAAGACAGGAAATGAGTTTGAATAAATGGGACAGTAGGGTGGGGCGCTAGGCACGCTATTGGGCTTATGCACACCCCCTTACAGACCTCTTAGGAATGGGGTAAATTCCATGGTAGATAGCTTGAGGTTAAAACTATGGGAGTTTGAAGATGTAACAACTAAGTCGGATAGTGCATTCCAGGCATTGACCACTCTGTTGCTGAAGTTGTATTTTCTGCAATCAGGTTTGGAGACGTTTATGTTGAGTTTGTATCTATTGTTTTCCGGCATATTATTGCGATTGAAGCTGAAATAGTCATTGACAGATAGCATGTTGTGTAGTATGCTTAGGTCAGACCGTTGGTGGCGTAATTCTAGGTTTTCGAAGCCCAAAATTCAAAGCCTGGTGGTATAAGGTATTCTATTGTGAGCAGAGGAATGGAGTATTCTTCTCGTGAAATACCTCTAGATTGGCTTAATTGTAGTAATGTCCGATATATGGTGTGGATTCCAGGCAGATGAGTTGTATTCGAGAATTGATCTTAATGCACTTAATGCACCTTGCATTTAATGACCACGTCATGAGCACAGCCTTAACTGACATTGCGAGCTATGACTATGTCACTTAGTGATGGAATTGTAGGTGCCAGTAGGGGCTGGAATGATTAGCTGTATGTAATAATAACAGATACAAATCCTTTGGTAGAGTTTATGCTTTTAAAGATCATTGTTAGCAGTACTTCTCCTTCTTGTTAAGCCTACGTATCCTATCTCATGTGGGATAAATCATCACAAGAAGACAAGGATTGCCATCACGGCACTTTCAATCTTGTCATTATGTCACCATTATTTGATGAATGGTGCTGAGGGTATGTCTAAATAAACAAGTAAATGAATTTAGTGATACACAGACTCCAGTAGCTCAGTAGTGTTCTGCTATTTTCTATGTATGTCTCTTATTTAAACAACTGGGCTGCTGTGCATAAACTGAAAATATGTTCCTTAAGAAATCATTGCCAGCTGCTGGCAAGCAGTCAAAGGAACATAGTGAAGGAATAGTAGAATTCAATAACAAGTCTGGGTACAATTAAATGTATGTCAGGTGCTGAAGAGGGTATAAAGTTGGCAACAAAAAAGAACTCACTTTTGGGGTGTATTTTTGTGTGCACTGATATAATAATAATAATATTAACAACAACAACAACAACAACAACAACAACAACAATTTATTAGATTTGTATGCCACCCCTCTCCAGGGACTTGGAGCGGGTCACAACAGACAATACAAAATACAAATCCAATATTAAAAACAATATTTAAAACCCTTTATTTATTTCAATGGTTGTACTGTACTTGTTTGCATTTGTCTTACCTGCATCAATCCATTGTGCTCTGGTTTCAACATATAAACTATTGCATTTGGGTAGGCCTTGTGCTTTATTGCCCTGAATTGCCTTGGAACAATTCCCCATTTGGAAAGCAGTTGAAATGCCCACTTATCTAGCCCTCTTTACATATGATTAATCACCTAATCACCTAATCACCTAATATTGATTAGAACCAATAAATAATAATAAACTGATAAACCAATAAAATGATAAAGGGACTGGAAACCAAGACACACGAAGAGATATTGCTGGAACTAGGCATGGATAGTTTAGCAAAAAGGAGGGCCAGAGGGGACATGATAGCAGTATACAGATATTTGAGGGGTTGCCACAGAGAGGAGGGGGTCACACTATTTTTCAGGCACCAGAGAGCAGACCAGGAGCAACGGATGGAAACTGACCAAGGAGAGATTCAATCTGGAAATAAGGAAGAACTTTCTGATGGTGAGAGCGATCAACAAGTGGAACAGTCTGCCAGCAGAAGTTGTGAATGCCCCATCACTTGACACATTCAAAAGAAAATTGGACTGCCATCTGTTTGGGGTGGTGTAGGGTTTTCTGCTTGAGTAGGGGGTTGAACTTGATGAGCTGCAAGGTCCCTTTCAACTCTAAAAACAAACAAGCAAACAAGCAAGCAAACAAACAAACAAACAAACAAATAGAAGGAGAGTAGGACTGCTTTCTAAGTAGATCAACTGCATAGAGAGGCAGGAAGGCACTATGTAAATCACATATTTTAGAATGGAATAGGTCAATTCGCCATGGCCAATTCACTGTGGCCAACCACTGCAGTCAATTGACTGTGGAATAACTTGTCATTGGCAACTCATTGCAGGACAACTTGCCATGGGACAATTCAACAAATATAAAAGTCAAGCCTCAGCCTGATCATGTTCCCTGACCCGGCCAAGGCGGGCGGTGAATGGGTGGCAGCTCCGGGGCAAGGCCGAAGCAAGGGAATGGCATGTCCCTGGGTCCCGACCTGAGGTGAAGGATGAGTGGGCAGCATGCTTTCTTTTGGTGAATCGTGGAGTCATGGAGGTGAGGCACATAGATTAGCTGGACCACGTGGTGAAGAAAAGATGATATATAGGGTGGGGTGGGCAGGTCCAGCTGGTGGTTGATTTACTGGTTCTCTGAACCGGCTGAATCCCACGCCTGGTGTTAGTCTTATGTGGAGCTATTGGTCCACAATGATGAGACTTACAGCAGCTCTGTGATTAAAGATTTTAGTATGCTCCATATTTAAAAGTTAGGATTTTTGTAATGTAGTTTTACCTTTTCAGCAGAATTACAGGAGCTGACAAAGCCGATCATTTCCCTTTTGCAATTTCATGAATATTCAAAGAAGTTGGCTTTTGGGGGAAAAAATCCCTAGGTTTTCACATTTTAGGCTCCTATTTTTGTTGAGATGAGTCACGTACAGAAAGACTTCAAGAATAAAAATGACACAATAATTGAACATCACATACCAACTAAGCAGATAAAGTAAAATGCCATTAATTCAGTTTTGCCCTTTCAGTTTGATCCAGCTAAAGGAGTTGTCTTCATCTGTGCTTCCTTTCCTTAACTTTTTTGAGGTTGTGCTGTTGAAGCGCACATCATAAAGTTACCAAGGTTGGACACCCCTGATCTAGAATAAACTTCCAGATTGATACTCATAGCAGTAGGAGTGTAGAATTACTTCTAGAAGCTAGCTTGGTCTTAAATGGACTCACGCAGGAGTCTCAATTCTCTACCTGATGCCAGGTTTGCTTAAGATGCAAAATTGGCAGGAAGAGCAACTCTTAAATAGGCTACTGTTCAGGCGAGTACAAGTGCACTAGAGTGCCTTCTGTCCCCTGCCCTATTGCTCTCCTATATCTCCTATACCTTTCTTCTATTCCTATATCTCTTCTTCTATTCTTTCATTGATATGTTCTATTCCTACAACTTCTCTTCTATTCTTTCTTAGATATATTTTACTATGAGTATATCCTCTATAACCTTCATCATGTATTTTACTATGTGTATAACCACTAAAACCCTCATTATGTATTGGACAAAATCAATCAATCAATCAATCAATCAATCAATCAATATACTTTTCCCTGTGACCTGGGACTTCTGTACCTTCTAAATCATCTAGACTCACATCAGTATTTCTGCATTCTTCTGTTCATAGGAATAATTCTGGATCAGAGTTAGAGGAGAGAGTGGCTCATGGGAGTCTAATCCTTCTCAACCTCTTTGTTTGGATTGGCTTTGTCAGGTCAGTCTTTTCCAAGACCTTTCTCTTGGTTTCTCTTCCTCTGCCAAGCATGAACCATTCGCATATCATAAGGCTACACAGTCTTTTTTGTCTTGTAGAACCTGAAAATTCAGCCCAGGAATGATACTGTTATTTTTCTTATCAAATCATACTTTTAAAAAGTAAAACAAGAGGTTGAATGAAATCAGAGTGATTCTCAATAGGATTTGAATAACTGGTGTAATGAAGAGAGGCATTTTAAAATATTTTTCATGACTTTAGACATATTATATAAAAATCCTCACCGCTGGTCGTTGTAAGCCTGATTCGTTAATACCAGAGGGGACATAGTAAAAGATATATATTTTTCTATTCAGAGTGAAGAAACATATGATATCAAACAACTCAAGACCCAATTTTTCAGAAAAATAGTGATTTAAATATTTGTGATGTTTCTGACCCAATTTCTCTCTTGTTTTGAAGGCCTTCTCAAAGGACTTACCGTAAGATGGTCTATGATGGAGCAACATGACATGGCTTACAATAGAGTGAAGTGGGTCTACTAGAGGGCTTGGCCTAATTTGTTGTCTATTCTGATCCACCACATCTCAGTACAGTTGACATATGTCACATACCTATAGAATCTCTTCTTGGCATCATCTTTCTCTTTCAGTACAAACTTTCATGAAAAACTAAAACGAGATGGCCTTGGATTGTAGTGCCTATAATAAAATATATCCCAGAAGCACCAGCTTGCTTATTTCTGCTTTGAAAGATAGGCTATGATCATTTTTCTCGAATCTTCTCTTGTCTTTTGCATTTGACTCAGATGCAACTTTCTTCCCAGATGTCTGTGGGTTGGCACTGATCTGCAGCCAAAATTTTGTTTGCTTTCATCTAAGACATGTCTGGGACAATGTGGCATTTCAGTTATTATAATTAGAATTATGCCGGCAGAATTTATCTCTTTCACCCATTTTAAGGAGTACATTTTGAATGAATGCATCTCTATAGGCTCATAATTTATACTATAATTAATAAATCTAATGGTTAACATCCATTGCTTCTTATCCTGCCTAAAAATCGCTTCATATTTTTACAAAGGTATAATTTAATATATTATATTTTAGTTGGCTAAGCAAAGCTACCTATATTGTGGTGATGCTAAAATGCTACATTTAACATTTATAATAGGAACACACAATGATTTAGATTTGATTTCCGAAGGTGCTTCAAAATTCTTAATCCTGGGCAAATGCATAGTTGGTTTAAAGAGCTACAAATGTCATATGCTCCAAAGCATTTTTTGGAGATTGAATCTAAAGTATTGCATAGTTCTAATTTATGTTCTGATCTGATCCGCCCTCATTTATAATTTTGACCAGATGGAAATATCTATTGAGCAGCTTACTTAAAAATAAAAAAGGTAAGTAGTGGCTTGTATAAATCTTTCCAGTCCTTTTATTCACTAGTCCTATGTTTGTAGATTCATGCATTGGAAAGTATGGGGTCAGATGATCAAGAATAAAGTTGTCTTGGACTGGAGTGTACATCAAAATTTCAAGCTAATGCTTGACTTCTGAAGCAGGGATGACAATCCAAAGATATCTCTGCAAAATTGTAGCTGAAAACCTTAGGAAAGACAATCCTTTAGGATAAAGAGGATAGGAGATTGCCAACATATGTTCTGGATGGCTGCTTCCAATAAAGAGATCATAGGACATTGGTTTTCTGTGGGTTTGAGCTCTTGGAGACAATAGGATTAGCCATGTGTCTAGCAACTATGACAGAAACTTTTAAAAGACTCTAAATTCACAAATCTCATAAAAGTTGCTCATCAACCTCTGGAATGGCAAGTTTAAAAATGCCAGGTAGATCACTCCTGAATGAAAGAAAAATGTAAAAATAAGATTAAGAAGTCAAATAATCTGAAATAAACAGCAAAATGCTAAGTAAGATTTTGATCTTAGAAAGTTATAAACAAACTAGCATGCATATATATTGGAATATCAAAACTTTTATGATTAGATTTTGGAATTAAATATAAAGTACAAACTTTATGATCCTGTTTTGGTTTTTATAAGACATAACATGGAAAAATGATTTCATAATTTCAAAACCTGGACACAAGAGGTGACTCAAAATTGTAGGTAAATGAAAGATATACATTATTGCAAGATCTTGCAAGAATAAAAATACTGAAGCCAACTTTTGAAGAACAGCGGACTCAGGGCAGCTTATACAATAAAATCAATACAAAAGTACAAAATGCAAGAAACCCAATAGAAAATCTAATCTAAAAATGCCAGACAATTAAAACCATTCAGCTAAAATCCAATGGCAATCATTCACTCATACTGTCAGCCAGAGCACGGTGGCAATGCTCAACGGCCCCAGGCCTGCTGGCAAAGTTGTGTTTTTAGAGCCTTACAAAAGGCCATGAGGTGGTATGAATCTCTGGGGGAAGTTGATTCCAAGGGGCTGGAACTGCCCCAAGGCCCCGCCAGGTGACATTGCTTGGCTGATGGGACCTGGAGAAGGCCGACTCTGTGAGCTCTAACCAGCCGCTGGGATACACGAAGCAGTAGAACAGTTCTGTAAGTAATCTGGTCCTAAGCCATATGCTATCTATATGCTATCTTCCAATGCAAGACAATAAGGGGAGACTTTTAGACAAAATTTGCCTAACATATTTTCAAATGGGTCAGGATGCAACAAAACTTGCATGCATCTTATTTCAAGTAGAAACTCTTCTAAAATTGTAGGATTGAAGCAGAAAAATGCCCCTGCCCATTCTTCAATTACTGTAC
The DNA here is from genome assembly GCF_031021105.1 of Erythrolamprus reginae. Lineage (NCBI taxonomy): Eukaryota > Metazoa > Chordata > Lepidosauria > Squamata > Dipsadidae > Erythrolamprus > Erythrolamprus reginae. Next base: position 80,649,417 of record NC_091951.1, read on the forward strand.
TTGAATATTCATTAAAATAAAGAGTTCAGATTTTTCTTAAGGGTTCAGTTTATTGCAGATGCATTGGAAAGGTTGGAAGGGACAGAGTAATAAACTGTAAATCATTTTCTGATCTTTTCCAGAATGCCACTGCCCGCTGCATTTTACCAGAAGGAATAGGAAGGAAGCACTTTTAAGAAATTTGATTTATGTTCCAAACAGGAGAAATATAATAAGGCACAGTTGCCTATTACGATAGAAATTTAGAAATGGTCATCTCTGCAAGCAAATACATCTTTGACAAAAAGGGGTGGAAGTTGGGCTTTTTTCCAGGGGTAAATGGATAAACACCCAGTTCCTATGTGAATTTCATTCTTCAGTCCCCACTCATTGTTCAGTCTTAATATTGAGAACCTGGCTAGACTGTTTTTTGGCTAGATATTCTCTCTTTCCATTTCAAAACTCTGATACAATTTTAAAAAATCCAAAAAGCAAATTATACATTTATGATTAAATCCCATCAACTGAGACATTTCCCATTTTAACAGTCATTTGGCTATTATTCTAAAATGTAGGAATTATCAAATTGTGAGTCATTTGCATTCCTGGAATTTAAAATAATGTCTCGTTTGGTATTTAGATTTAGCAGAGTAAGAAAATCATTTGGAGAATTATGCACTTTTAAACTTTATTCGTTTCAGTGGAGATGTAGATTTAAAAAAACATCAACATCAGAAAGGACTATGAAGTGCTAGTACTGTGGGGGTGATATATAAGCTTAAATACTCTCTCTCTCTCTGTATGCATATGTATATGTGTATGTGTGTGTGTACACAAATATATATTTGTGGGTGTGGGTGTGTGCCACATGTTTTTGCTGAATTTTTAAAATTAAGGGAGACTAGGATAGCACTATTTCTTGATCTATAGTGCTATCCTAGTCTCCCTTAATTTTAAAAATTCAGCAAAAACATGTGACACAGAACATAGTTTGTTGGCTATGAATAAATTAACTCCCTTGAAATGGCTCTGGGTTGGGCCTAGAGGCAAAAAGGAGCTGTGATGTTCCTTCAATATACCCGGGTGATCCAACAGAACAGACACCCACCCACACCCACACCCACACACAGTATATGGTATGTTAACATATCAATATACATATATATTGATATGATAACATACCAAGCAAAACATATGCATTTCTGCCTTTAATGACAAAATTTATTTAAAACCCTGAAGCCTAGCTGACATGTATTTTTTTATTGTTCATGAATTTAAGCTTCAAATAATAAAGAGAAATGGATAATTCAAAAATCTTTTTAAATAGAGATTTTGTGATTGCATTGAAAGCATTTAAAATACTTCCGAACAATAGGCAAACCATTAGGAATATGATATTGTAAAAGATACTAGTCGTTGCCATGGAGCTTAGTGTAATGAACCTGATCCTATGTAGAAAACAAGATGAGGGAGAATTTCACACATTCAGCCCAAACAAAACTTTTCCTGACTAGAAAGGCAGTCTAAGTGATTTTGTTTTCAAAACCAAACAAGACTTGCAGTTGTTGACTAATGACTTAGAAGATGCTGGCAATATGGGGGTGGGTGGGTGGTGGTGGATGATAAAGCATTTCCATCACCTGTGAATCTGCTGAAAGTAGATAAGTTTTCAGTAGTTTTGACAGGCCAGCCAAATATGCCAACATCACTGGTTTTTTGTAGTATGATTTTTATGCTCCAAAGTAGTGTTGTTCAACCTAAGCATTTTTAAGATGTGTGGACTTCAATTCTCAGAATTCTAGCCAGCGTGCTGGTTGGGTAATTCTAGGAGTTGAAGTCCACACATTTTAAAGTTACAGAGAAATACTGTTCCAAAGTCTTTTTTTTAAAAATCCCACTGATAAGAATAATGTTTATGACCTGAGAAACCCCCTCCCCCTCCTTAATGTTAGTCAATAAAAGATGGGCCTTTCCTGAAATGGTCGAAATTGTATTTTTAAAACCAAGCCATTCTTTTGAATAAGCGTTTTTTCAATTTATCTACTTTTCAGCAAAGCTCCTAACTATTTCATTCCTAAGGAGAGAAACTGGTTTTTGAAAGGCGTTTATCTTTATTAATTTTTTCATAGTTTCTTTCCATGGGGCCGAACAAATGAATTGAATAAACAAATTAAATCATCTATTGAAATGGAAGGCCTAGCAATTCTTTAGGTAGGCCAGTGTTTCTCAAATAGTGGGGTGGCCCCCCCTGGAGGAGCATGGAGTGATGCTAGGGGCGGTGCGTGACCCTGTGGGACATGCTTTTTTTGCCACAGGGAGTAGGGATTTTTGCACCAAACAATAGCACACAGCACAGAGCAAGAGATATGAAGTGCAGATAACAAACCCTTAAGAGACACCATGGAAAGATATTTAACAGGGATGAAAAGAAAGGAGGAGAGAGACGGAGATAATGAGACAAACGTAAGTCTCCCGGAAGCTAAGATGAGGTGAGAGATGAGGAAAGACTAGTATGTTTACTGTGTCCAAAAATGTTGGCAATGGACAGCATGAAGCCAAATAAATTAAGGTGTCACGTAAACACATTACACCCCAATCACGCTGATAAGCCACTTGAGTTTTTTCAGTGAAAACGTACTGAAAATTGCAAACAATCATCCCACTGGAGAGTTGGGTATGTGTGTGCGAAATGTTTATTTCTTCCTGGGGGGGGGGGGGGCAGCGTAACAGAAAATAATTGAGAAACACTGAGGTAGGCCAAGGGGAGAGAGCAGTGCTACATTTAAGTGCAGTTTGATGCCACTTTGTACCTGACACTTAGAACAGGGGTTCCCCAACTCCTGGTCTGTGGACTAGCATGCCAGCAAACTGGCCAAGTGAAGTGAAGTCCCATTTGTGGGATGCAGGCAGCATGCAAAACCAGGCCCCTTCTTGTCTGTGGAAAGACTTCTCCATGGAGGCAGCCTCTGTTGCCAAAAAGGTTGGGAGGGGGCACTGACTTTGAAGAAGAAAATGCTCCTCATTTGCTGACTTATGCTTGTCTTCATGACTCAAAAAGAAACAAGAAGTGAATCATGGTCCTTAGGCATTTTCCTTGTAACTGGGAAGATGCAATATACAGTATTCATGGTTTATGCTCCATAGATGTCCAAAAATTAACTTATCTGATCAATGCAATATTGTCTCTACTGTGTTACATTTATTATTATTATATTGACTGTCACCATCTATAAGAGGTGTGATGGCTTAGAGGTTAAAGATACAGATCTTGTCCACTGGAAATCTGACAGTCTGAGTTGGAGATCTGAGTGCTGCATTACCGGGCAAACTCCCATTCTTGCCCCAACTCCTGCGTACATAGTAGTTTGAGAGCATGCAAACACAAGTAGGTAAATATGTACCATTTCAATGGGAATGTAAGAATGTCCATGTGCCTTGGCGTATAGTCATGCCAGCCACATGACTACAGAAATGTCTTCGGACAATGCTGGCTCCTTCAACTAAGAAATGAATATGAGCACCACCCCACAGAGTAGGAAACAACTGGCCAAGGGAAATCTTTACCTTTACCATCATCTATAGATAATTTGTGTGATTCTTTATCTTTCTTCCATCATGCTTCTAACACAGAACTTTTAGTAAGGAAAAAAATACCCTATCAGCAATGATTGTGTGACAGTGAAACTGTTTAGCAGGATAGGCAGCGGTGGGCTACGAGCAGTGATGGGCTCCTATGGGAACGGTCAGGAATGCAGTTCCGGTAGCAAAATTTGGAGCTCTACCCCAGACCCCCCAATTTGCACTGAAAGATGTTGAAACAAAATGCATAAGCCAAGCCCACAGTGTGGTAGTAAAACGTTTGGTAGCCCATCACTGGCTACGAGCCGGAACGCTAAATTGTTCTTGCAGGGTCAGCACGATTTTGCTGCTGCACCTGTAGAGGTAGCAAAATCACGCACAGAGCTGCAGGTGTGCCCATGTTTCGGCATGTGCGGAAGCAAAAAGGCTCACTGAAACCTGTGATGGGCTATCCTTCCCTATATCAATTCAAGCAGGGAACTCAGCTCAGTTTGCATGCCATGTCTAGTTCCATAATTCCATGACTGCTTGTCATGCATCAAATGAAATGAATTTCAGTGAAATTCATTTCATCTGACTGAATTTCACAATGTTATGTAGTAATAACAGCCAATTTTAAAGGTGTGAGGATGCTCTATGGCTTTTGCCTACTTTTAGGTACCGCTCTAAGGTGAATTTCAGCATCCAGTGATATGAAGCAGGGGGGAGTTTAAAAATACTTATCAGTTATTTATTTCATTTATTTATTCATTCATTTGTCCAATACACAAATACATAGGAAGAAAATAGACATGTGGTAATATATATAAGGGTAAAAGTGAACTTAGAGGAGAAAATATATGAAAGGAAGAGAATATATATGATAGGTGAAAGAAAGGAAAGACAATTGGACAGGGGACGAAAGGCACACCAGTGCACTTATGTACGCCCCTTACTGGCCTCTTAGGAACCTGGAGAGGTCAATCGTGGAGAGTCTAAGAAGAAATGTTGGGGGTTAGGGGTTGACACAATTGAGTCTGGTAATGAGTTCCACGCTTCGATAACTCGATTGTTGAAATCATATTTTTTACAGTCAAGTTTGTTTAAGACAATCCATACTACTATTTATCATGAAGGGCAAGGGAAATAAATGTCCTTTTATAATTTATATTTGATTCAATGAAGTTGAAAATAAGAACTTCCCATAATATTTTTTCTTTAAATCCATTTGCTGTTTAATTTGTTATGAAGTACAGATATCTTATATCATGTTTTAAACTATTTATCAAAATCCTTCAGTCTCGAAAGACCATAGTATCATGCTCTGGATTCCCCAGCTTGGGTACTAATATGGAAGTAAATCTCCTAAGGAGTGAAATGCAAATTTTATAAAGATTTATCAGATTGTGTGTGTGTGTGGGGGGGGGGGGGATGAACCAACATTCAAAACCTACATTAGACAGTTCCACATCAACTTACTATATAATTACTATTCTGGAAATGTCAAATCTGAATGCAATGTCTATAAATTACTTGGTTCCAGCATCAGAGAAAAACAATGCAGCGAAGTTGAGCAGAAATTTTAAATGGCATTTCTTTCTTTCTTTCCTTCTCTCTCTCTCTCTCTCTCTCCTTCACCCCCCACGTCTTTTCCTCTCTCTGTGTGTTTTAATTAGCAACATAATGTACTGCAATTGAAAGACTTATTATTCAATGCTTGGGCAGAGAGGTATCATAATCTCTCTTCGTCCAAATGCAACATGCTGCCTTTGTGACTGCTGACATTAATTATTGAGAAAGAGTTCTGAAATAGCGCATGTATTCGGAGCTTTTGCCTGTAATATAAGATAGAGATGCAAGAAGGATTTTGCGGGCAGTGTTGTACCTGTAGCATTTCGGCTTTTGCATGCCTGAACTGATCTACTGTTTTGTAGATCAAATCATGGAAAGATGAGTCGTCAAGCTTACTTTTATCGTGTCCCTCCACAGGAATTGCACCGAAGGACACAACTTCAGCCTGAGCCAGCAAAGACAAAAGCTCTTCAAACAGTCATAGAGATGAAGGTATGGATGTTCTCCCATGTTTATTCCATGTAAGGCAATGGCCCCGAAATTGCTTGTTGTATGGATAATGGAATTGTCCCTTGCTTTTATTATATGGAATACATGGATTTGTGCAATATGTGTTTATGTTATGTTGCAATCACACCATTTGTTTCCCAGAGAGTGTCAATCAAATTTGTCAGACTCTAAAATGTCTCCTATACAATACATGTAACAGATATTTAAAAGAAATAGGGTTTCTTTAATTAAAGAGATTGTTTTAATATTTTTGCAGTCTTTCCACAATACATGCAATTTTCCCATTCTGTTTGATAGATGTAGCTGTTTTTCTAAACTTGCTTTTAATACATTGTTAGAATTTTTTTTGCAGATTTTTAAAATGAAGGTAGCAATTTTCTTTATTTTAACCATTGCTTTGGCCATTTTGAATGGTATCAAAGCAAGTAAATTATTCTCCATTCTATATTATGTTCACCTTTGTTGTCCTGAATATAGCTAATGCTGTTTCATTAACTGTATAAATTATGAAACAAGTTACCCCAAGTTTAGGTAATGGATATTGAACGAGACAGCAACTTGCAGGTCTAATCACATGACAATAAATTATATGAGGATATCCTTACTTCTGTTAATAATCACAAAAGGGTTTGTGGTCGAATAGGTGCTATTGACATAAGGATCATGAAATTAATGGCCTGCAGTATTTGCAGAACAGCAGTATATTGTTTTTTTTAATGGTTTTCATTGAAGAATTTTATGCAAAAGTAGTTTCTACAATAATAATGGTGACACAATTTTAAGAAAAAGAAAAGAATAAAGAAAAAGTATGACTCAAGAAAAGAAAAAGAGAGAAAAAGAAAATATAAAGAAGCTTCCAACCCTCTTTAAAGAAGTTAAAAATAAATTAATCTCCTGTTCTCATTCTTTAAGATTATATTCTGATTCCATTCTTTCCATATTTTATGCTTTCTAGTCATAAAACCCATAAATCACCAGTTCATTTTTTCCATTTTTAGCAAAAAAAAAATTCATAAAAGATTGTCGGTCATTAATAATTGTACTTGTTTCCTTTTGTCTAGTCAAACAAATCAATTTTGCCATTCTTGAAAATTCTGTCAAATTTCCTGCTGCCAATGTATCCTGCAACTGACAATATACCACTGTACCTGAAAATCTGTTTCTGTTCTGTAATCTTATAATAAAACTAATTTTAGCATTCATAACTTTGGTATCTGAGTTTGGTCTACCTCAAGGGACTGACATCATAGACAAGCATAATTAGGAGTGGAGTGGAATTTTTTTCTTCTCTCTACTGTCTGCTTTATTTGCTATCTCCTCCCTTCTTTATTAGCAATCAGGCAAACAAATTCCTTCCCCCAAATACTAATAGCTACTACTTCAGTTACCACCTTTTGTGACCACCCAGACTTCCTCATACACTTCTCAGTTGCTTTGTCCCCTTTTCTATTCACTTCCTCCTTGAGGTTTGTCATATCTCAGAAGACTTAGTTTCCTTGGCATGTATAGTTTGATTGTCTCTCTGACTTACTTTAGTCATTTCCCGTTCTTACTTCCTGCTTACTTATAATTCATTCCTATTTACATCTTTGATTTGAAAGTACATACAGCCTAGAACTAAGACACCTTAAATAAGATCTAAGTATTGTCCACAAGATCATATGCTGCAACGTCCTGCCTGTTGGTGACTACTTCAGCTTCAGCTTCAACCACAACAACACAAGAAAACACAACAGATTTAAACTTAATATTAACCGCTCCAAACTTGACTGTAAAAAATATGACTTCAGTAACCAAGTTGTCGAAGCATGGAACTCATTACTGGACTCCATAGTGTTATCCCCAAACCCCCAACACTTTACCCTTAGATTATCCACGGTTGACCTATCCAGATGCCTAAGAGGTCAGTAAGGGGCGAGTACAAGTGCACTAGAGTGTCTTCCGTCCCCTGTCCTATTGCTCTCCTATATCTCCTATACCTTTCTTCTATTCCTATATCTCTTCTATTCTTTCATTGATATGTTATATTGGTATATATTCTTTTCTATTCTTTCATAGATATATTTTACTATGAGTATATCCTCTATAACCTTCATTATGTATTTTACTGTGTGTGTGTGTGTGTGTGTGTGTGTGTGTGTATATATATATATATATATTTGTTTTGGTAGATTTTCACGGGTACAGGTATGACGGTCTTGGTATATTAACCCGAACTCAGAACAATCTACATATATATATATATTTATATATATATATACCCACTAAAACTCTCATTGTATATTGGACTAACTAACTAACTAACTAACTAACTAACTAACTAACTAACTAACTAACTAACTAACTAACTAACTAACTAAATAAATAAATAAATTTTAGAATGACGGTTTACAGGCTTGTTTTCCTGCCCATCCATTTCCTTTATTCCTGCAATTATCTCTAGTACTTCTAGTACTTCTTTCTCTTCTACTCTGCTTACCCAGCCATTTCTCCAGATTTTTCATACTTGCCTGGATTGAATTTCCTCCCTGATGTTTATCTCATTGAGTTCATCCAGTTAGCTCAATGAGGAAAAACACAAAAACACAGAAAATGTTTATGAGAATCAAATCTCCCCTGCTTTGATCCTGAGTAGTCTTGCTCCTCAGAGGATTTAAAACCCCATGTTAACAATAAGAATAGAATGCTTAAATCAAGAATAGAATGCTTAAATCAAAGGAAAACATTACTTACTGAGATCCTCAATGAAATTATATATAAATTCACAAATATAAGGTAAGATCACATACAGTATATAAAGAAGGGCATCTGATCCAGTTTCAGGAAGTATTTCCCTGCACTTTCAGAAAGCTAATTTTCAAGAGCATTAATTATCTTTAGAAAGGCTATTTCATCTGCCATCTATCTTCTACATAGAGTACCTACCTACCCATCTATTTACCTATCAACCATCTAAACCTAACATGAAGTAGTTGTAATAAGCTCATTTTGATTTCTAGTCATACTTCAAATGTTAGTAAATGAAAAGTTTAATATCTACACAAAATAACTGTATAGATTTTGCTTGTATGCTCCTATGGATTTAGAAGGCACAGTCCAAACCTGACACATTTTTAAATGATTTCCTTTATTCCTGTTAGAATACCATTTGTACAGGCAACAACACCCCCCCCCCCAAATCTATACCTCACTGATAATCACTTTCAACACATACACTTTTGGAATTTCTGATGGATTTATAATTAACATTATTATAAACTTCTTGTTAATATAATATGGGAACAAGTAGCTGAAATACTTAAAAGGGTAGCCTGGAATCACAGTGTTTGAAATATTAAAGCACTTTCTTGGATGTCAAAACTATGGGTTAATGTTAATGGGATTTCACACGCACACACACACACATACACTCTCACAATTGTAGGAAATGAGCACTTGTATATGGCATGTACATTTCTCTCTGAGAATATATGTTTATACACATGCATGTACACATGCTTTATTGTGATCCACAAGAACACAGATTAAACTGTGCAAGCATAAGCATCAAGAAATACTTTCCTACTGCCACTTTACTCCTAAATGGGAAAACTAAATTTCTCCAACATAGTTAATAGTTGACTTGAACCATGTTCAATCGTTAATTGAAGCACGAGAAAGGTCACTGAATGTAAATTAACAGATGCGTATACAACTGTTAGGAACAAAGAGTTCAAAAGCAAGTGAGTAGAGAAATAGAAAATAAAATGGAAGGGAAAATTTTACTCCATAAATACAGGTAGTCCTTGACTTATGACCACAATTGAGCACAAAATTTCTGTTAAGTGAGACATTTGTTAAATTAGTTTTTCTCTTACGACAAGAAATGTTTAATGACATTTATTGTCATAGTTGTTAAGTGATTCACTAAGCTGTTAAGTTAGTAACCCAGTTCTTAAGTGAATATGGCTTTCCTATTGACTTTGCTCATCAGATGGTCACAAAAGGTGATCGCAAGATCCTGGGATACTATGACCGTCATAAATATGAATTCCTTAGCAAATTTCTGAATCTTGATCACATGACCATGGGGATGCTGCAAAGGTTGTAATCAACGGAAGGTTGCCTGCCACCACCCCTCCTACTGCGCTCCTGGCAGTGGGTGTGGGCGCATGTACATTTGGTGCATGCGCATGCACCCACCTATGCACCCACCTATGCACCCACCTATGCACCCACCTATGCAAATCTCGTGTGAGGACACCCACATGCGTGAGATTTCAGTGATTTTTGCTGCTTTTTTTGCTTCTGCGCATGCGCGGAAGCAAAAAACCCAACAAAAATCGCTGAAATCTCACTTGCACGAGCATTCTCGCACAAGATTTGGCTTGGGTGCATGCACAGAAGCTGAATCTCACACAGGCATGGGCATGCATGTCTCAGGGGCACACAGTTGCTTGTGTATCCCGATTTTTCCTACCAGGATAGAGCACCTGACCCTTTCAGCTGCTGCCCATCACTGATTGTAACTGTAAAAAATGGTCATAAGTCACTTTTTTCAGTCCCATTGTAACTTTGAAGGGTACCTAAATGAACTGTTGTATGTCGAGCACTACTGTTGTTTCTGTGCTTGGCCTCCATTTATCCCCCCTCCCAATTTTTTACTCTTCCGTACATGTTCATTAGACAGACAGTGCAATATGATCAGGTACACTCCATATAAAACGATTGGGGTAGCTCTACCTTTTCAATGTTGATCTCGGATATCAACGCACATTCTGGATGAAGAACGATCCCTGACAGCATGCAAGCTATAACAAAGTCTTAACAGGAAATGTTCAGTAGTAGGTTGTTGCCTGTTTGGACTGGTTCACCCAAACCAGTGGTGGAAAGTTGCCCCCACTCGCTGAACCAGCAGTGATGACCAGCCGAACACATCCCTGAACTGGTCCTCCGATTGCTGCATCTTGAAAGCGGTTGTCAAAAAACTCTCTGCGCATGTGCAAAGGCTTCTGCGCATGCACAGAGTGACATTTCCCTGACATGACATAGGGGAATTTCCAATGTGATGCTAACCAGTAGGGAAGGTAAGTGGAACCCACTACTGGAAATGTTGCATTGTTATCAAATGCTTCATTTTCATTTTGGTGCCTCTTTGAGTCCCAAGTAGAGATAATATAAGGTAAGATAAGCATTTACATAGTCAGGGAAACTTTGTAGTCTCATTTTAAGAAATTATGCACCTTTTTAATGGAAGTGCAATAAATAAAATAAATAGCAATATAAAAACTGAGTTTCATATTGTAGGACAGGAAGTAAGCATATCCAAAATTCTTAAGCAAATGAATTGTTTTGTGGTTTACCCCTTGCTTCTTGCAGACACAACCATCTTTATGTATTGATCCTGCTGTGGCATTTCAGGTATGTTACAGCACTGCTGCTGAAATCTGAGTGTGTAGTGTGCACTGCATAGCTGTCCTTTGTATTAGCCTCTTCTATCTTCTTTTACATCAATTTCTAGATCGTCTCACAGTTGAATATGAACATATTTACTTAGAAGGGGAATTTGGAGTGGAAAATATATAATTTCACCTGATGAGGACAACTGAATGTGGTGTGCATAAAATTTTGGAAACAGATAATATACTTGCCCTCTGTATGAAATGGCTCAATTACAATTAGAGTAAAACAAAATGTATTTGCCAATTAAAATATAGGACAACTTATAAGAAATGTGACTTTACAACTTGCCAAATATATTATCATAAGGTTTTCTTAAAACAACATGAATCTACCATCAACCACTTAACTTTCCTGAACTTTCACAATTTCCCCTAGCCCCTCATTTCATCCATGGTGACGGACACCCATTACCATGTACTGTACTAAATGTCAATGGTAATTTGCTCCAACCACCTCCTGTACAAGATTCATAAAGTTTTATTTGGCCTATATTTGTCCTACAGGCCAAACAGGGATTCACCTGACTTCTAAGAAAATATCTGCAGGTCCTGCTCTTGTCAACAGGTTTAGCTTTACCTCATGACTTTTTAAATTAAATTTATCTTTATCCATAATTTAAGGTTATATATAATCATTTATATATCAGCAAGTCTTTTGAGTAAGTTAGAATAAAAAACTATTTTAAATCTTAACTGCTGAGGAAGCAACCTCTATACTATGCACACTTTGCATTTCTACAAAATAAGAAGACTTTCTGTGAGGGAAATAGGTGATTTCAAAATTTGAGAAACAAACAAACAAACAAACAAACAAACTCTGATGAGCATCTTAGCTTTCATGGACATAAGAAGTTACTAGCAATGATGTCCTTCTCATGTATATAAAATTTAATAGCTGATTACCTGGCTAGTATTTATTTATCCCAATCTTATATTAGACAGGAAAAGGGATGGATTATATCTAATTCAAATCAAAGCAATTTAATTTACATGGTTTTATAAGTATAAGGACTTTGTTCAAATCCCAGCTGGAGGATTTAGAAGCACCAACCCCTGCCTTTGCCACCTCCCGTTTTACCATTTCCTCCAACTGAGCCTGGGACTGGAACATCAATCCCTGAGTTGGCACATATTGTACCTTTTCCAGCCCTGCTGAAATAGGCTGGGTCTCATCTCTGGCTTCCATATCTTTTTGCCTTGGTTTGCATGGTCCCATCCTTGGTGCAATGAGTTGGGGCGAAGGACGATCCTGGGCTGAAGCTTTGAGGTGAAGGTGGGCGATCCGCTTAGGGAGTGGCCCACTTATTGAAAAACTCTGTACTGGTATAATCAGGCTCCCTTCATTTCGTAGGCCTGCTGTGTGAGGAAAGCCTAGGCCTGAGTTGGGGCAAAGGATAATCCTGGGAACACAGGCCGAAGCTGTTCCCTGTGACATAGGGCCACCACAGTGAGGTGGGGATGATCTAATTAGGCCATGCCATACTCAATCAAAGGCCTCTGTCCTGGCCTAATCAGGCCCCCTTTATAGGCCTACTGTGTGAGGGAGGCCTAGATCTTTTCAGAAAAATGTTGAGCTCAATGGATAGAACACGACCGCTGAGTTAGGCTCAATGTACAGAACACGACCATTGTTCTGAAAGGCCATCCCTAGGGATGCTAGGGGTGTCTTACCCCAACAGTATTTTTCACCATAGTAACTCATATGTGTACCAAGTTTGGTTGAAATTGCTTGACGTTTTTCAGAGTTATACTGGAATATTCATACACATAGCCATGCAGGTAGGTAGATCAAAATAACACAAATAATGCAATATTTTTAATTATATAATGGCATACTTTATATAAGACTTTTAGTTCATTAGATCTTCTAGAACACAGATAGACTGCAAATGTGCTTCACGTGAGATTTTCCTTGTGTCCTTTTTTGTGAATGCTTTGTGTGTTTTTGCTTTCTTACAATATCAAACTTCACTATCTAAAGCTTATAATACTAAATCTGTTTTTCCTGAATGTTTTAAATCTTTATGCCTGGTTTAGGAGCTTAAAAGAAAGCAGAGGCTTACAGTCATACTTTTTGAAGATCATTAGATTTAGAAGGAATGCTGTGGAAGATCCAGTGGTTAAGCTACATTTCTACAACCATTAATGATCTCAAGATTTCTTCCTCAGTTTTTTTATTACTTTATCATTGCCCATTAAAAGATTCTTGCAATTCAGAATTAAACACAGAGCTACCCCAGAATATTTAAAGTACTGCAGCACTAAATCATCCATATTTCATATTCCTCATAAAATATTATTATTATTATTATTATTATTATTATTATTATTATTATTATTATTATTATTATTATTATTATTATTTAGATTTGTATGCTGCCCCTCACTCTACCTTAAAGAGTATAGGAGTTTTATTTGGCTGCTATCATTTATATTTACTATAAAGATTATTATTGCTAAAAGCAGACAAAATAATAATCATAATAAACATAACACACCAAACATAGTTCTGGTTGAAAAGGAGAATGTGTGGTTAACTGATGTGGCAATACCAAGAGAAAAACTGAAGAAGATCACACAGTATCACAAAGATACAAAGATCTCAAAGTTTTAAAGCTGAACACTGAAATTGAAAAATTATGGCCTAAACCTGTCCAGTGGTTACCAGCACTTTGGTGCCATACCCAAAAAATATTGGATAGCACTTAGAAAGTCTGTACATTAACACAATTTTCATTTGTCAATTGCAAAACGCCACACTGATAGGGTTCACACACATACCATGCAGATACATTATGAGGTCCTAGGTTCTTAGAAGAATTTAATGTTTATGAAGGCCAAATCAGCTAAAGAATTGACAGCTGTGACTTCACATTGTTCACAACTTCACATGGTTGTGAACAGAAAACAATAATAAAATTTCCATCTGTCAATTATAAAAGACCAAACTGCTTGGATATCCAATTATATTATGACAATACATTTGCACTTCCTGGGTTCCTGGGAAAAAACTTGATGTGTCTGAAGACCAATATCAGCTAAAGAATTAACAGCCATGATTTCAGATTATTGTGTATACAATAATAAAATAAAGGCCCTCAGGGCACTTAGAACCTCTATTCAAATGTTTTGTGTGGGACAACTGACTGTTGCTCTCATAGGATCCAGATTTGGTTTTGAGATGGGTTCCAGGAGAAGCTACCATGTATATTAATTCACTAATCTATTCAGTTTATTGCACCATTTAATTGAAATATTTCAAAGGAGCACATAATGGATTAGAAACATCATAATTTTTCTCAAACATATTCATTATGTATGTTCAGCATGTTCCAGTAGAAAGTACATAATTCTGATAAAGTCATGTTATTCTAGACCTTTTGAGTTCCTCCAAAATAAATTTATCTGAATTAATCAATGACTATTTGGAAAAGCATTTTCTTTTTTAAAATGAAGAAGTAGAGAACTAATGATCCCCCCCCCCCCCAAAATAGCTTTAATATACTCAAATTCTTGGAAATGGCAGGAAAAAATAATTTCTTCCAGCCCGGTGAAATAAAGTTGTATGAATTTTTAAAATCAATTTCATCTGGAATTCCCAGATGATCCCAATACTATCTAGAGCAGTGGTTCCCAACGTGGGGCCCATGCCCCCATAGGGGGGCAATTTTATTTTAAATGGGGACAATTGGAACCTTATTTAAAACAAGTTAATGGTTTTTAAGGTTTCTTCCGTGTGAGTTGGAGTTCACTTTTTGAACACCAACCCAAAAAGAGAATCCAGACACACTGGTAAAAAGCAAAGGCAGTTTATAGAATTCAAAGCAAACACAGGTAACAGAAAATGTCCTTACAAACAGGAACACGCTGAAACTTCAAAGATGTTTCACGAAGGCCATGAAGTAAAACAGGATTCTTGCTGTCAAAAACAATGCTGGAGATAACAAACGTACGCCTCCCCCAAGTCTTCCAGTCTTCTAGGCCACAAGCCAAGATCAGAGACGCCGAGAAGCAAAGCAAGGTCACAGAACTTCCAGTTGATAATGCTCCACATGGCTGAAAGGGCTGGCCTGCCTTTTAAACCCTGCTGAGGAGAACCACACCCAAACCCAGCTTTTGCCAATTCAGTGATGCCAATACCTTTCTAATTGGTCCCATCTCTGAGCTGCACGTCGCTGTCTCATGTCAATTATAGCCTGTGCTTCCTCATCCAATGAGGCCAGGCTACTGGCTGGGGAGAGCCCACCCCCGGGGCTCTCAGGCTGCTCCCCATCATCCTCTTCCTGACTTTCCTCTCCCCCATCTGCCTGGTCCTCCTCCTCCTGTTCACTGTCCTCCTCCTCCGGGCCTGGATCCAGCAGAGACGCAGCCAGTCCCTGAGGAGCCTCAGGCTGAATCACAACAAATAGTAAGAAACATATGTCACCGGGGAGGGTATGAGCATCAGGATTTTAGAAATACTTGGGTGGGGCATGGCCAAAAAAAGGTTGGGAACCACTGATCTATAGCTAATCCTACCGAGCCTCTGAAATCAGCCCCTTCTGGGAAACACTTGAAATAAGTCTGGCAGACACAAAGATATAGCTATAGGAATTTTAGAAATAGTTGAAACTACCACATTTTTATCAGTTGTTTCAGTATTCAGTATGTCCTGAACAGTATGTTCAGGAGCTGCAGTGGTGTAATAGATGGAGTGCAGTACTGTAGGCTACTTCTGCTAACTGCCGTCTTCCTGCAATTTGGCAGTTCGAATCTCAAAAGGCTCATCCTTCCATCCTTCTGAGGTTGGTAAAATGAGAACCCAGATTGTTGGGGGCAATATGCTGACTCTGTAAAATGGCTTAGAGAGAACTGTACAATAGTATATAATGCTAAATGTTATTGCTGTGTTTAAATAAATCTTCAACTGAATCTCAAATATAGTGTCTAGCATCCAAAGGTAAGTCCTGTGACCATGGGGATGCTGCAATGAAAAATTGTCGTAAATCACTCTTTGAAGTGCCTTTGAATGGTCAAATGTTCACTAAATGAAGACTTGCAAGTTGTGGACTACCTAAACTCTCATTCATACAGCTCTCTTTCAGTCCTACTGGTTGAGTATAAGGAAACTTAAGGGAAACTTAAGGGAATACAGTGTTCCCTCGCTTTTCGCGCGGGATGCGTTCCGAGACCTCTCGCGAAAGTTGAATTTCCGCGAAGTAGAGATGCGGAAGTAAATACACTATTTTTGGCTATGAACAGTATCACAAGCCTTCCCTTAACACTTCAAACCCCTAAATTGCAATTTTCCATTTCCTTAGCAACCATTCAGATTATTACTCACCATGTTTATTTATTAAAGTTTATTAAAAAAATATTTATGAAAGGCAGACGAAAGTTTGGCAATGACATATGATGTCATCGGGTGGAAAAAACGGTGATATAGGGAAAAACCCCGCAAAGTATTTTTTAATTAATATTTTTGAAAAACCGTGGTATAGACTTTCCGCGAAGTTCGAACCCGCGAAAATCGAGGGAACAATGGAGCACTCATATTTTCAGGTCAATGCCTGAAGAGGTTAGTCACACATTCATCAATTGTTCTGCCCAACATAAGAGAACAGACGATCTTCTACTTTTCTGCATGTTGCATCAGCATCCTTAATTTCACAGTAGCTGGAAACAGGATGCTTATTTTTCTGTATTGTACAGGAGGGTAGGGAAAGATTCTACACCCAAGTTGAAGGCATTTTGAAATATTTCAATTCATCTCTTAAATTGGCTCCATGTTAGAAAGTAATGAAATAAGTGTGGTATAATGGTGGCTTTCATTTGGTTTGGATCTATTCCATTCTTGTTTTATCTTATTTGAAGAGACCGTTGCCTTTTATATCAGATGTGGTACTGTAGTGAAACAGATGTCTTAAAAAGGTTTTAAACTTTAGCTTTCTCACTGCACAATAAAAGTATAGTTAGACCCAGATTTCTTGGCATTTTCTGGTCCATTTTCTTACACTTATTTTATTGTATGTTCTTTTATTACTTAGCATTGCAGCCTACCTTTCTATTCATAGCACATTCAGAGTGGCTGTTTAGCGGTTTAGGCAAGTGAAAATTTTGACAATAATGCATATATTTTTATTCAGCTATATAATCATTACAACTTTTCCCAGCGCTATTTAAATGAGAAAGTGCTCCAGTTCCTTTTGCCAACTTAGTTCTTCAGATTTATTGCTCTTGTATCACAAGTTACATGTCTGCTTTTCATATAAATAATTTGTATAATAATTGCATACCAACACTTTCTTTACAAAAAACTAGGACACAAAAATAGCTTCCATGGAACGTAATATCAGAGATCTGGAAGATGAAATACAGATGTTGAAGACAAATGGAATTCTCAACACAGAAGATCGAGAAGAAGAGATCAAACAAATAGAAGTTTACAAGAGTCATTCCAAGTTCATGAAAAATAAGGTATGTGCAGCTTAGAAAACAAACCTTATTAAAATTCTGATTTTTTAAAGGAGATTGGTGATTGTACTGTGTCAACAAAAGATCTGAAGAAGAGTATCTAGTATTAAAGAAAACTTTCCTAATAAACAATGTAGATTTCCCCCCATTAGTAATTCACTTGGTGAGAGAAGTTTCCATGTTATATATCAGGTACAGAAGCAACCTTTGTTAGAGCCATGTCAAGCCAGTGTGAAAAATGTGTCTTATTTTGAGGACATTCCCTGGGGGGAAACCATATTAAATTGCCATAGAACTTTTGTCCCTTTGAGTAAAAAATCATGACAATGGCATTCCTGTTATCAGTTCTTGGCCATCTCTCTTTGCTGAGTAATTACAGCAAAGGCACCTGTGGGACTGGAAATCATTCATAGGTCCTTCAGGAGATTTTCCATGTTTGCAACACACAACCATCAATTGTTTGCAATGTTAGGAAGCAATGCAATTTATAACTCTTCAGTTAAGATATGATGCAAGTAGAATAAAATGATTGCAAATGTAGACATAAAATGGTCTAGTGAAGTCTTGTATGTCTGATACTCAAAACTCTAGTGATCGTTATTGACCACTCAGATTTATACTGGGCAGTTGTATAAATATTTTAATCAATTAAAAAATACATTAATAAGCTATTCAAACCTAACCTATATATGGTTCACAAGGACTCATTTAATTCTGATGGTTATACTGTATATTAATTGGAATTCTGTTAACATAAAGAGGAAAATTGTAATGATTTTGTGACTAAGGGACTCATTGCAATAGATTCTGTTATAGAGAAAATCCAAGCAAAATGTTTGTATATGATTATTGGTAACAGCCATCCGATCAGTACTTGGATAATCTTGCCTCATTCTGATGAAAGCCTGCCTAACCTCTGTCAGCAGACCTGTCCTTCTTCTGACAATTGAGATTTGTAGCAAAAGATTGTACTTTTGCCATTCATCACAGGACTTTTCAAGGTGGAAAAAAATATTTATAATGCTGTCAGCAAGGAGATCTCATTATACCCCATCTGTCCAACGTGAGATCACTGATAAGGAAACCCTGATAAATGTAACTTCTGATTGATAGCAAACAGTAGAACAAAGCTCTTTTCATGGTCAACAACTTAAGGTGTTATAATACTCTTTGGGAGGAAAAAGTTTGGATTTAAGAAATAACTATTTAAGTTCTTTACAATTTAAATGGAAGAGCGTATGTTGCTAAAGGTAATCCATTGATTGCCAATTAACTGATTTGTTTGCCGGTTAACTCATTGTCATTTAACATATTGACATAACAAAAACTACTTAATTTTACAACATATGGGCAGTCTTAACCATAGTTTCAACTGGGAAATTGAGCATCCTAGATCCTAAATCCAAAAACACTAGATAATTCCTGGAAGCCTGGCATTTAGACAAATCAGCCATCCACAGCCAGACGGAAATAAATATCATCTACATAACATTAAAAAAAAAACAATAAAAAACCTAAAAAGATAGATCATCAACAATCTACACCCAGATTAAACAGAAATTAATATCAAGTACACTAGACCAGGGGTAGGCAAAGTTGGCTCTTCTATGACATGTGTACTTCAATTCCTCGAATTCCTGAGCTAGCATGATTGGCTCAGGAATTCTGGGAGTTGAAGTCCACAAGTCATATAAGACCCAACTTTGCCTACCCCTGCACTAGACCAATAGTCAAGCAATAACTCAATTAAGGAATTATCCACTTAGACAAATAATCAGACAAACAATAAACCGCAATCTAATCAAGGAACTAACAAAACCACTCCCACTAACAGGACAAGCCACAGAGAGCAAGCTTCTTTCCCTTCTAGAATGGAGGATGTTGCTTAGTGGGATGATGGAATTAGAGACCAGTCATTGCAGTATGCTAATATGTATGACTGCCTTCTCAGTGTTTATTGCTTTTATATCGTTTTCCAAGCAGCAAAAGGTAACAAAGAGCAACAGCATTTTTATTGGTGAATTCTCCTCACTAATCCTTAAGAACATTCTGTTGATACAACCTAGATGAGATCATGAAACAGCCAGGGATAGTGTCCTTCATCATCCTGGCAATGTGAACTGGGTAAGATCATGTAGTATGTGAGGCCTGCTTGAGGTAGGCAGTTTACTGCACACAATCTCTACATGACCTCTGTCTTTACAGTTGGACGATGAAATTTCTGCAAGAAAACAGCTAAACTCTGAAGAGCATGGAGTTCTCCACAATGAATTCTCAAATAAATCTAGTACTATAGCGCATAGAATTTTTAAAGACTTATCAGGTGTGGTCCCACTATTTGAAGTGAAATAGATCTTGTGGCAGAAAGTAGTCATGGGGACTACCTGGTTACTTCTGATGAGAATTTTATTTTAATTGTCCTTTTGGAATTAATGCAGAAAATATTACTTTTTCTTTCTATGACATGCTGGCAGCATCATGTTCAAGATCACTTTGCATGAGAATTCTCTGGAATGAGATTGTGCTATGAGATTCCACCATTGTAGAAAGAGAAAAGCAGAGTTGTTTTAATTGATTTAGTTGTCATTGATGAAAGGAACATCTTAACTGACTTTATGTTAGAATTTATATTACTATACCATGCAATTTGTTTTTACATTTTGCTTATATCATGCTTAATCCTAAGTATTCGTTGGAGAGTTGCACACTTCTCAAAATCAGCTGACTGAATTGGCCTGCAAATAATAAACAAATAAATATGCAAACAAACACTGAAGAAAGGGAGGAAGGGAAAAAAAATGGAAAAAGTATCTCAGGGAATTTTCATGGCACTTTTACATCCCCAAATCTACCATTTGCTCTCCCGTTAGAGACATACGTAGGAACATTTGTTAAAAAGAATTTTACCATCTTGTATGAAGCAGGAAACATTCATCAGAGTAGATCTGAAATGCTTTATTTTGTGAATGGCAAAACTCTTTACCAGCTTGCAAATCATGTTGAGAATAAAAAGAAATATATAGCATACCAGAAATGAAAATGATTCCATATTCGTTGAACAATTGGCTATCAGAGTTTGGTGAGTTGAATCATCAATAAAAATAGGAAGATCCTTTGATAGAGATTAGGTTGTGTGATACCATCTGGGACTAATATAAACCACATGGTGCAGAATGTATTGGTGTCAACTTTCCTTCCATTTGTATTGTGAAATATTACTCTCATCTTATTTTTTTAAGTCCAATTTTGTCTGTAGTGACACATAAAAATTTTTCAGTTTTATTGTCAATGCATTGGTCAATATATCCATTTTCACTTTTCCAAACATATACTATAGTTCAATTATATCCTTTAATAATTTATTCTTTAATAATGCTTTTTTGTCACGGTTATTTTTGATCCCAATTAGTTGTTCCTTTTTTCTGTGGTTCTTTTGGGCAGCATCTGCCTTCAATTAGTTTGAACTTCTCTGAATATGGGAATTGCACTGAGACTTCATTCCTAATCATGTGTAATCCTTATAAATTATTATATATTTTTTTCAAAAATCAAAGAGATTAATGGTTCTGATGTAGATATGTGAGTTTGCATTTTACTTTAAACCAGTGGCTCTCAACCTTCTTAATGCCGCGACTCTTTCAGTTCCTCACGTTGTGGTGACCCCCAACCAGAAAATAATAAAATTATTAGGAAACTCAAGGGTGCGTTGTAACTTATTTCGCTGCCGGTTTGCTTTCTTCTGTGCTTTGTGGCCATGCCTCATGTGTGTGTGTGCACTTTGTGCATCCACGCATGTGCAGTGCCAAATTTCTTTTTAAAAATTGCAACCCCCCCCTCAAAAACCAAGATGGTGACACATGTGCAGTGCTGGAAATGTGGCTTCTGTGCATGTTCAGAAGTTCCCATGGTGCAGATATTTTTTTCCCCCAGTAGTCTATTTGCATGTAGTTGGATCCACCTGGAGACAGGTAGAGGAGCGGTGTCTCAGTTCCTAAGACCATCAGAAATATGTGTTTCCTTTCTGCTATTCCAAAAAAGTTCCACACCCATTTGCACTATTCGGGAGACCCTCCTCAACAACTCTCAGAAAGAGGGCTAATTGACTGCAAGGAATATAAATTCCATTCCTTACCCTTCAGTTAGAACTGAAGAAACCTTTTGGCTGAGAAGCAAAATAACTGGTGATATTGAGTTCAGGCAAATGTCTTCCTTCCTCAGATTCATGAGTATTAACTACTGCACAAAAGTATTATGTGTTTCATGGTTTTTAAGAGAGTAACGACCATAAATAGTAGGAAAAGCACAAATTTACACAGATTTTCCAAAGACATTTGAAAGTTCATATTTAAAGCATAAAGGCAGATATAGACCATTATTTGAAAAGTAAATACTTGAATACTGAGAGACAGTATTCGTAATACAGTGTTCCCTCGATTTTTATGGGGGTTGCGTTCCAAGACCGCCCACGAGGGTCGAATTTCCGCAAAATAGCGGTGCGGAAGTAAAAACACCATTTTTGGCTATGGACAGCCAAAAACTACCCCTACACACCCTTTTTCAAGGCAGCGCAAGGAGCCGGGCTTGAAGTTGGGGGCGGGGAACGACAAAAGTGCGGAGGCCTGCAAAGATTGTTTTGAATGTCGGCTGCCCCTGCCCCCCCAGCGCCTCCAGCCCCCTCGCTGCTACCCCCCACCCGCCCGATCCGCCCTCTCATCGGCTTTCTTGGGACACGGGTCCTTCTGCAGCAGCACTTGTGGCTACGGCTTCTCATCCTCCTCATTCGGCCGCTAGCCTCTCTGAGCACTTTGAGAATGCCCGCCCCGCCCCTCTCACAGTCCCTTAGCTGAGAGCGCTTTTGTCCCAGCTATCAGTGAGGGGGCTGCAGGAGAGGCGGGGCAGGCGTTCTCACAGAGAGGGAGAGAGAGAGGGAGAAAGAGAGAGAGAGAGAAATGATAGAAAAAAGGGGAGAAAAAAAGAGAAATGAGAAAATGATTGAAGCAAAGAATGATAGGAAAGAAAGAGAAAGAGAGAGAGAAGTGACTCTTGGTGATGACGTATGACGTCATCGGGTGGGAAAACTGTGGTATAGAAAAAAAACCACGGAGTATTTTTTAATTAATATTTTTTGAAAAACCGTGGTACAGCCGTTTCGTGAAGTTTGAACCCGCGAAAATCGAGGGATCACTGTACTATCAGAAACGTATTAATCACATACTGCTTGGCTTTACACTCATTTCATAGTATTCATTTAACTGAATATTAAATATAAAATTAAATATAAAAACACTTGAGAGGAGATCAAATTGATGAGACAAGACTAGATTGCCCGGAAATGTTCAAGCAGAGGTTGGACAGCCATCTATCTGAGATTCTTTTAACTTGGATTACTGCACTAAGCGGAATGTTGGATTTGGTGGCCTAAATAGTTTATTAGGTTATTATAATGTTCTAATACTAATTAGCTTGTTCCATGAAATGGCCAGTGATTGGGCCTTGAGTGGGAGTAGGGTTTTATCAACAGTAATCAACAGTATTTTGATTGGCTTCCATTTCCAGGACAAGACCAACAATTCCTATTCAATAGTGAACAAAACATTGAAAGGAAATCTCTTTAGCATTTCCCCTTGATATGTTGAGCATAGATATTTAAATTGGAAAATTCCTCTCTCTAGGCTTTGATTTGTAGTTTTCCCCAATTAGAATTCCATTCTTCATAGTTGGATATTGACCAGTTGGACAAAAGTGTAGCCCTTTTCCCCAACTATCTAAATAAGCTTTGTTCATATCCTTAATACAAAAAGGTAGTTATAGTTTTTTCAAGATTATTATTTTGTAATATTTTACTTTCATGTTGTATGTTGTCTCCAATTTGTTCACTTCACAATGAACAGTAATCTGAAGTTGTCCATCTATAAGTTGTCCAACTGAATGTAATTCAATGTGCTTTTGTCAGCTTCTCCACTGCCCCTAAGAAAATATGGTACTGGTATTTGATAATTAATTAATTGTTAAATTAATTGTTCTCCTCTTTTTTATTGCAGATTGACCAATTGAAGCAGGAGCTTTCAAAGAAGGAATCAGAACTTCTTGCCTTACAAACTAAGCTTGAAACCCTTAGCAATCAGAATTCAGATTGCAAGCAACACATAGAAGTGCTTAAAGAGTCGCTTACTGCCAAAGAACAGAGAGCTGCCATACTTCAGACAGAGGTAAGGTAGTTTCTTAGCATCTAATAATTATTCAGGATAAATGTTTAGTTAATGTAGTGTGTCAGACTTAAAGGTGACATTCAGGTTACAAATCTGTGCAAAAGACAAACTCTGATTTTAAAAAAATGGCTCAAAAGTAGTTCAATGCCAAACAGTTCAATGCCAAGATCAGCTCCCTAATACTTACACATTTTCAACTAACCTTGCTAGCAGATGAGTTTTTGTTGTTGTTGTTGTTGTTGAAATTAGAAGATTTCAGCAGGAAAGCCGCAATAAGAAATTAGAAGATTGCAGCACGAAAACCGGAATAAGTATATGTATCTACAATTTAATTTCACCTTGCTACTAATATATAATTGCTTTCATCTCTCTCTTAAACCTTTGGAATTGGCACATAATTCAGAATGATGTACAGATTAGTAAGCATATAGTAACTGTAAGAAAAATGTTCAAAAGAAGGGCCAAAGGATTGTGGAAAAAATGGGGAAAGATTCTTTTGACTTTTAAAAAGGTTAATATTTTCAATAGGTGACCTCTAAATTTGCTCAAAGCTATTATTGCAAAGAAAGCATTGTTCCATTACTGTCCATCTTCCACCTCCAAAAGAGAAATTGCATAAGGTGGACTTAATATTTGTAATTTCGGGAAAAGTTGTATCAGGAACAAAATTTGGAAGAAAAATAAAATCTTTGAGGGATCACTCAAGTCAGTAGTGGGTTTAAAAACCTTTACTACCAGTTCAGGCATTTGTTTGCATGCATGCATCCTGGGTGGATGGGTGAAGCATCCCGCCACCGCCACCACAAGTTCTAGGAACCCACCGCTGATTTAAGTACTCTCCTCCTCCTGGCTCCAAGATGATTTGTTTATTGTTATTGAAGATGTGACTGTGCGTGTTAAAAACCTGTGTTCCGCATTGCATTCTTCCCTGCCCCCTTCTCCCAATTTCTGTTGCTTTTGAAGTGGACAAGGCCATTGGAGCTGTGAGTTCCGCCACCTGTTTACTGGATCCGTGTCCCTCCTGGCTGGTTTCGGCCAGCAGGGAGGTGACACGGAGCTGGGTCCAGGAGATTATCAACGCTTCCTTGGGGAGGGGATCCTTTCCATCATCCTATAAAGAGGCGCTCGTGCGCCCCCTCCTCAAGAAGCCTTCCCTGGACCCAGCCGTTCTTAATAACTACCATCCAGTCTCCAACCTTCCCTTTATGGGGAAGGTTGTCGAGAAGGTGGTGGCACTCCAGCTCCAACGATCCTTGGAAGAAGCCGATTATCTAGGTCCCCAGCAGTCGTGTTTCAGACCCGGTTACAGCACGGAAACTGCTTTGGTCGCGTTGATGGATGATCTCTGGCGGGCCCGGGACAGGGGTTTATCCTCTGTCCTGGTGCTTCTTGACCTCTCAGCGGCTTTTTATACCATCGACCATGGTATCCTTCTGCGCCGGCTGGAGGGGTTGGGAGTGGGAGGCACTGTTCTCCAGTGGTTCTCCTCCTACCTCTCCGGTCGGTCGCAGTCGGTGTTAGTGGGGGGTCAGAGGTCGACTCCAAGGTCTCTCCCTTGTGGGGTGCCTCAGGGGTCGGTCCTCTCCCCCCTGCTATTTAATATCTACATGAAACCGCTGGGTGAGATCATCCAAGGGCATGGGGTGAGGTATCATCAGTACGCTGATGATACCCAGCTTTACATCTCCACCCCATGTCCAGTCAACGAAGCAGTGGAAGTGATGTGCCAGTGTCTGGAGGCTGTTGGGGCCTGGATGGGTGTCAGCAGACTCAAACTCAACCCGGATAAGACGGAGTGGCTGCGGGTTTTGCCTCCCAAGGACAATTCCATCTGTCCTTCCATTACCCTGGGGGGGGAACTTTTGACCCCCTCAGAGAGGGTCCGCAACTTGGGCGTCCTCCTCGATCCATAGCTCACATTAGAGAAACATCTTTCAGCTGTGGTGAGGGGGGCGTTTGCCCAGGTTCGCCTGGTGCACCAGTTGCAGCCCTATTTGGACCGGGACTCATTGCTCACAGTCACTCATGCCCTCATCACCTCGAGGTTCGACTACTGTAATGCTCTCTACATGGGGCTACCTTTGAAAAGTGTTCGGAAACTTCAGATCGTGCAGAATGCAGCTGCGAGAGCAGTCATGGGCCTACCTAGGTATGCCCATGTTTCACCAACACTCCGCAGTCTGCATTGGTTGCCGATCAACTTCCGGTCACAATTCAAAGTGTTGGTTATGACCTTTAAAGCCCTTCATGGCACTGGACCAGAATATCTCCGAGACCGCCTGCTGCCGCACGAATCCCAGCGACCGATTAGGTCCCACAGAGTGGGCCTTCTCCGGGTCCCGTCAACTAAACAATGTCGGTTGGCGGGCCCCAGGGGAAGAGCCTTCTCTGTGGTGGCCCCGACCCTCTGGAACCAACTCCCCCCGGAGATTAGAACTGCCCCTACTCTCCTTGCCTTTCATAAACTCCTTAAGACCCACCTGTGTCGTCAGGCATGGGGGAACTGAGACATCTCCCCCGGGCATATACAATTTATGAATGGTATGTGTGTATGTATGTGTGCTTAGAAAATGGGGTTTTTAAAATGTTTTTACTAGAAATTTAGATTTGCTGAAATTGTTTTCTGTTATTCTGTTGTGAGCCGCCCCGAGTCTGCAGAGAGAGGGGGCATACAAATCTAAATAAACTAAACTAAACTAAACTAAACTAAACTAAACTGCTAAATTTCAGTCTCCTTGGTGATATATCTTATTTCCCAATTTTGCAAAATCTTGAGTACAGTGGTGACTTTGAATAAAACTATTCACTAGTTACAAGGGTTTACATGTGCACTGTTGTCATGGCATAATATATCAAGATGTAATTTCCAAAATCATTGAATACCTTACCAAGGGCAAGAGAAACTACTAAGTAACAGGGGTCTTCAAACTTGGCAACTTTAAGACTTGTGAACTTCAACTCCCAGAATTCTCCAGCCTGCATAATGTTGTCATAACTAAAAGATGCAAATACAAATGTGTTTGTTGCTTTAATAAATTTGATGTGAAAAATCTTAAGAAAAATAGGCCAGTAAATTGAAAATTCCATTATACTCCATGCATTGTTGAGGGTGTTAGTTATAGTTTTGCAATTAACCCTTTGCATTGATATGGATTTTTAACACAGGATTCTGTGCTGTTTTATAAGAGAATTTACATTTAACCTCTTATTTTAAGATCATGCTGATATAGTCATTTAGTTTTATTATTCCTTAAAATTGGTGACAAAGAATGTGTAATTGCTGACTATGTTTTCTTAAGCAGTCTGTAGGGATTTGGTAATTAATTACTGCAAACAGTCTAAGTAATTATAAGAACTATCATTATAGCAAATTAAGCAGGAAATCAATTGAAGCATGGTTTCAATTTGTAGAGTATCTCTGACATTTCTTTGTTAGAATAGAGGTAGCTTTTTAAAAATACAGAACCATTTGATGACAAACCAAGTGTAAAATTAGTAGTCATTGGAAAGGAAATGCTGCAAATGTTAAAACATGCCTTATCAGGAACTGAAGTTAATGAAAATGATTCCATAATTCTATGAAGAATTATTGCTGTATACTGCATATTGATTTTTTAAAATGAAACCGAAGCAGAAAATAAGATAAAATTTCAGGTGTCTTGATTTTAAATAAATACACTTTTAATGCAAACTATCTTTATATAGTAGTTACTTTGTTATCCTTTATAGGAAACAGGTAAAGAGAAGTGCAGAGAAGGCTGTTTCTCAAATCTAATTTAAATGTTAAACTTATTAAATATCAAAAGCAGCTTTTGAATCAATTCAATAGAAATATATGTGTGAATGTGTGAACAGAGAAGGGACATAACCTCTCAGAATACCCGTGGAAGCATTTGAAATTTTGCAAACATTCCATAAAAAAAATAGAAGGATGTCAGAATGATAGAGGGACAACTATAAAGTAATTATCATAGTAATTATTTATTTGTAAAACTGCCCAACTGAGAACAAAATGAAACACAAACTCCATAAGTGAAAAATAAAAAACCACAAAAAGGAATAAACAAAACCCAGAAAAGGTTTTATTTCCTTATTTTTTATTTATTTCTAAAACATACTGTAACGCTCCGAGTCTTCAGAGAGGGGCGGCATACAAATCTAAATAATAATAATAATAATAATAATAATAATAATAATAATAATAATAACAACAACAACAACAACAACAATAATAAATAAATAAATTCCAACAAAATAAGATTTTTTTTAAACAATTTTTAAAACTATAAAAAAGGCATTAAGGCAACTGGATCACTGGGTAAAGACAGACAGAAGGCAGATCTTTTTATTAGAATATTAAAAATTACATAGTATCAGTCCAGGTAGCTATAATTCTTTAAAAAAATGAAATATGATTTTTTTGTGTAAAATGTCACTTCTAACAAAACTCCACTGTTTGCCCCTAACACCACTCTCCCTAGAAGTTAGGAATGTGGTCACCAGAGATGACTGCTGTATTGTATGTGAGATAAAGACCGTGAAATTCTGAATAACAGTCCATAAAAAGCAACTGCACAAAAGTGCAAAGTTTGTATGTCCCATGTGTGGCCTTCTCATTACCACTTGTTACCTACTGTGGGAAGCGTTTCATTGGATATTATTTTTTCTTAGAATTTAGAAAACATGCCTCAGGATATTCAGGCTAAAATTTGCAACTAGATGTTTTGTGGGTACATCAAGGGTGAGTTCTAACTTACGTCGCCGCCTGTTCAGTTCTTCCCACTCTGTGTTGGCGCATGTGTATTGTTCATTGAGTGGCTCTGCTGCACGGGGGCATGCGCAGTACCAAAACCAAGCTTTTGCGTATGTGCAGAAGCCAAAAACAAGATGACGGTGCCCATGGACTAGTACTGAAAGAATCGGCTCCGCGATGTCGTCACCGGTTTACTAATGGCTCTAAAGCAATGATTTTCAACCTTTTTTGAGCCGTGGCACATTTTTTACATTTACGAAACCCTGGGGCACATTGAACGGGGAGGGAGGCGGCTAAAAAAAATTTGGAAAAAAATTCGCTCTCTCTCTCTTCCTCCCCTTCACTCTATTTCTTTTTCCCTCCCTCTTTCTCTCCCTTCCTTCCTCTTTCTTTCTCTCTCTCTCCATCCCTCTTTCTTTCTCTTCCTTCCTTCCTCTCTTTTTTGCTCTCTTTCTCTCTCCCTCCCTACATCCCTCTATGTCTTTCTCTCTCTCTCCTTCCCTCCCTCTCTTTCTCTCTCTCTCTTGCTTTCTTTCTCTCTCTTTCTCTCTATCTCTTTATCTCTCTTTTGTTTTCTCTCTCTCTCTTTCTTTCTCTCTCTCTCTCGTTCTCTTTCTCTTTCTCTCTCTCTTTAGATCTCTTTTTTTCTCTCTCTCTTTCTCTCTCTCTTTCTTTCTCTCTCTCTTGCTTTCTTTCTCTCTGAGCTTCACGGCACACCTGACCATGTCTCGCGGCACACTAGTGTGCCACGGCACACTGGTTGAAAAACACTGCTCTAAAGAACTGATTAGGACTGGTAGGAATCCACATAACACTGTTGGCTCATGTTTACTGTTTAATCTATTGATGTTTCATTTCCCCACCCTCTTTAAGTACTATTTGGTAAATAGCTTTCTATCTCATGTTTGCAACTTTGAGTGGTGTACAGAGTTAAAAAGACAAAACAATGCAATAAAATTATAAAAACCCAGCAAAAAAACCACTAAAAGCTATTAAACCCAATAAAATCCATTAAAATTCATTTGAATGTGATTGGTGAAAATGATTAATTTACTTACTGATGCAGATTTATTGCAATCCAGTCATACATATTTAGGTGAGGTGATATGGTTTCCTTTAAACTCGGATCCCTTCATTTTGTGCCTTGTTTCTGATTTACTATTGTTAATGTTGTTTATTATGGTCGTGAGTTTTACGAGAGGTTGCATCTATATTTATTCATTTTGAAAATATTCATGCAAGATAGTTAGGATTCTGAATTTATAATTAGGATTCTGAATTAGGAATTCTGATATCAGGATTCTGATATCAGGATTCTGATAATTAGGATTCTGAATTCATCCAAGGGCATGGGGTGAGGTATCATCAGTACGCTGATGATACCCTGCTATACATCTCCACCCCATGTCCAGTCATTGAAGTAGTGGAAGTAATGTGCCGGTGCCTGGAGGCTTTGGGGGTCTGGATGGGTGTCAACAGACTCAAATTCAACCCTGACAAGACAGAGTGGCTGTGGGTTTTGCCTCCCAAGGACAATTCCATCTGTCTGTCCATTACCCGGGGGGGGGGGCAAATTATTGACCCCTTCGGAGAGGGTTTGCAACTTGGGTGTCCTCCTCGATCAACAGCTAACATTAGAGCATCATCTTTTGGCTGTGGCGAGGAAGGCGTTTGTCCAGGTTCGCCTGGTGCACCAGTTGCGGCCCTATTTGGACAGGGAGTCTCTGCTCAGTCACTCATACCCTCATCACCTCGAGGTTCGACAACTGCAACACTCTCTACATGGGGCTACCTTTGAAAAGTGTTCAGAAACTTCAGATCGTGCAGAATGTGGCTGTGAGAGCAATCATGGGCTTTCCCAGATGTGCCCATGTCTCATCAACACTCCGCGGCCTGAACTGGCTGCTGATCAGTTTCCAGTCACAATTCAAAGTGTTAGTTATGACCTATAAAGCCCTTCATGGCATTGGACCAGAATACCTTCGGGACTGTCTTCTGCCGCACAAATCGCAGCAACCAATTAGGTCCCACAGAGTGGGCCTTCACCAGGTCCCATTGACTAAACAATGCTGTCTGATGGGACCCAGGGGAAGAGCCTTCTCTGTGGTGACCTCGGCCCTCTGGAATCAACTGCCCTCGGAGATCAGGACTGCCCCCACCCACCTTGCCTTTCGCAAGCTGCTGAAAACCCACCTATGCTGCCAGGCATGAGGAAATTGATAGAAACATAGAAACATAGAAACATAGAAGACTGACGGCAGAAAAAGACCTCATGGTCCATCTAGTCTGCCCTTATACTATTTCCTGTATTTTATCTTACAATGGATATATGTTTATCCCAGGCATGTTTAAATTCAGTTACTGTGGATTTACCAACCAAGTCTGCTGGAAGTTTGTTCCAAGGTATACCCATTAGCTATCATGGTTTATGTATGGTTTGTTTGGGTTGTGTGATTACTTTTTATTATAAGGGTTTTAAATTGTTTTTAAATATTCAATTTGTACACTGTGTATTGTTGATTTGAGCCGCTTGGAGTCTTTGGAGAGGGTTGGCATACAAATCTAATAAATAAATAAATAAATCTAATAAATAAATTATTATTAATTATTATTATTATTGTGTATTTCTTAAGTTGCCAAAGTCAGAAATGTCTTACTAGTAAAAATAAAAGATTTTTCAGAAGAGTAGATTTAGTGGATGGGTTTTAGTTAGTGGTCCTATGCCTAGACAAACTTTGATTGAATCAATCCAGTGGCTATTTGTTTGTTTGTTTATTTTATTGGATTTATATGCTGTCCCTCTCTGAAGACTATGTTGTATCAGAGATGCTACAAATAGTTAAAATAATTGTCATGGTAACATACATATTTTTTTCCTAATTATTATGATCTTTCCACTCCGACTAATATATGCCGCATCTGTTATTTTTCAAAATGCTAACTTTTAAAAAATGAATTTCTATATATTTATTTATTTTGTCAAACATGTGTAAGATTACAGACAAAGTATAAACATTAATATGAATATATAAAAAGTATAAGCATGGCTTAGAGTTTATGATATTTTACAAATACACGGGAACTTTAGGACAGGGACTGTAGGCAAATTGGTGCACTTATGCATGCCCTTTCAAGACCTCTTCGGAATGGGGTGAGGTCAACGGTACACAGTGTAAGATTAACGTTATGGGGGTTTGGAGAAGAAACTACAGAGTCAGGTAATAAATTCCAGGCATTGACCACTGATGCTGAAGTCAAATTTTTTGCAATCAAGTTTGGAATGGTTTACATTAAGTTTGTATCTACTGCGAGCTCGTGTATTGTTGTGGTTGAAGCTGAAATAGTCATTGACAGGTAGAACATTGTAACATATAATTTTGTGTGCTACACTTAGGTCAGATTGAAGGTGGCAAAGTTCTAAATTTTCTAGGCCCAAAATTTCAAGTCTAGTGGCATAAGGTATTATGTTGCAAATGAAGGAGTTTAGTACTTATCTTGTCAAATATCTCTGGACATTCTTAACTGTATTAATGTCCGATATGTAGTGTGGGTTCCAGACAGATGACAGTATTCAAATATTGGTCTAGCAAATGTTTTATATGCTCTGGTTAGAAGTACAGTATTACCAGAGTTTTTTGGACCTCATTCTACCCACCTTGGAAGGATGGAAGGCTCCTGCAATCTTCTCTGCAAAAAAACTCACCAACTGACAGAAAATAATTTAGTAGAATAAACCATCAAACCAGAATAAGCAGAATAATGATCTTGCACTAATAATTGCACTGGTTCACATTGTCTTTTGGGCCCATTTCAAGATGCTGGTTATTATCTTTAAAGCCATTTATACTTTCAAGCTGTGGTGTTGGAGAAGGCTTCTATGTGCATTCCTTGGACAGCAAAGGGGATAAACAGGCAATGACTGGAGCATATAAAACCAGACATACTGTATCACTGGAGGGCAAAATCACATAGTTCTGCCTTCCTTATTTCAGCCCTGTGATGCAATTTGAACTTAACGAAAAAGGCAGTTATGCTCAAGATGGCCAGCGATAAAATGAAATGAGGTCACCAAAAAACACAGTGACTAGACACCATCAAAGCAGACATCAGACAGAGCATAAGTACCTGAAAGAAGCCACAGAAGATTGGAAAATGTGAAGATTCTGTTCACAGCCACTTTTATTTATTCATTCATTCAATTTTTATGTCGCCCTTCTCCTTAGACTCAGGGCGGCTTACAACATGTTAGCAATAGCACTTTTTTAACAGAGCTAGGCTATTGCCCCCACAATCCGGGTCCTCATTTTACCCACCTCGGAAGGATGGAAGGCTGAGTCAACCTTGAGCCGGTGATGAGATTTGAACCGCTGACCTTCAGATCTACAAGTCAGCTTCAGTGGCCTGCAGTACAGCACTCTACCTGCTGCGCCACTCTGGCTCAACTTTGCTGGTTTCAAGTGTGGTTGTTATAAAAAAAGACAGAGTC
Source organism: Erythrolamprus reginae (assembly GCF_031021105.1). Taxonomy (NCBI): domain Eukaryota; kingdom Metazoa; phylum Chordata; class Lepidosauria; order Squamata; family Dipsadidae; genus Erythrolamprus; species Erythrolamprus reginae. The sequence continues at coordinate 80,682,378 of NC_091951.1, forward strand.
CAGGTATTTGCCTCAGAAAGCTTTATGCATTTATTCAACTGAATAAAGATGGACCTCTCTTAGCAAGGGAGAACCCTGAACACATTTTGACACTCATATTTATATGTTTGCTACATTTTCCACTTCTCTACAAGAAACACTGGCATACTCCACTCAGAGAAGCTGGCACACTCTAGATAAGATGAAGAAGTACAGAAATAGCTATCCACCACCCTTGAAGATGACACCCAATGTTCCAAGGACATTTGGTATCATGTCAGCGACTTTGGGTGTTTCCTGAGGAACTTTTCATCGCCTTGAAGGCCTGCAGAAGCAATAGAAACATTGGCACATATGTTCCCTCAAGACTTTCAATAGATTCCTTAGATTTCTGGTCAACAACTCATTCTCTCTTGACCTCTTGTTTGGATTACTGCAATACACTCTTCATGGGACTCTCCATGACCTTGAGCCTGTTGCCCTTTTGTAAAGCCTTCAAAGTTCTCCAAGGCCTTTCAAAAGATTTGTTCCAGAACTCATTAGTGTGTGAGGGGCCCCATTACCTGGCTATATTGACATCTATAATGACATTTTCTCTTGACAGCCATATATATTTGATCTTTTTTCTGCTTGATGATTGTTTGTCAATTAAAAGTATTTTTTTTAAGATGAATGACTACAGAAGTTCTACCGCACGAATCCTAGCGGCCGATAAGGTCCCACAGAGTTGGCCTTCTCGGGGTCCTGTCGACCAAACAATGTCATTTGGCAGGGCAAGAGCCTTCTCTGTGGAGGCCCCGGCCCTCTGGAATCAACTCCTCCCAGAGATTAGAACGACCCACCTATATCGCCAGGCATGGGGGAACTGAGACATCTTCCCCCAGGCTTTTATATTTTATGTTTGGTATGTATGTGTTGTATGGTTTTAATTGCTGGGGTTTTATATATGTTTTTATTTTTAATATTAGATTTGTTTCACTGTTATATTGTTTCTATTATTGTTGTGAGCCGCCCCGAATCTTTGGAGAGGGGCGGCATACAAATCTAATTAATAATAATAATAATAATAATAATAATAATAATAATAATATGTTGTGGTTAGCTCTGGCCCAGCTCCTGCCTCAAGGACTGTGGATGTGGGGGAGACATCCACATACTGCAGGCCTGTTTTGCTCCCGGTGGAATCTGCTGATGAAGGCTCCTCTGACCAAGAAGACATGAGTGACAGGGAGGAGGAGAGTGTGGCAGACAGCTCAGAAGGAGATCAATTATCTAGCTCCTCCTTGGTTTTGGAATAAGAGTTAATGATACAGCCACGCATGCGGAGAGTGATGCATAGGCAGCAACAACTGAAAGATTATTATCAAAGAAAATGAGGCCACCTGTGGTTGGGTGGGGCTGTGGTAATTAGTGAGGCTGCTTTGCTGACTTTGACCTTTTGTGTGGTGATTTTCCCCGCTTTGAAACTAAACCAGAGCAAAGTGTGTTTCACTTTGTAAAAGGACTGTGAATTGCCTCACAGCTGCAAGCTAAGTATCACAGAACTGATAAGGGACTTGTACAAATTACCAGTTTGTTTGGAGACAAGTGCTCTTTGCTATACAAAAAGAGTGCTTCGTTTATTTGCATTTTTGGTATAAAGAACATTGTTTTGAATTTTCAAATGTGTGTGTGTCTGAAATTGTTTCTGTGCATTTTCAAGAGGATTCTACCAGAGAGCTCGACAGAACAATAATAATAATAATAATGAATGAAAAACAAACAATCCTTTTACTGAAGTCTGTATAACTCTGGCTTCCCTGCTCATGCCTAGCTGTGAGAAACTTGATTAACTTATATGATCTCTATGAATCTTGGAAATAAAAATAATGCTAAAGACTGGCTCTTTGCTTTTCAACAAGCTACCCTCCTATTTGTTCATTTTTATAAAAAAGTCATTAAAAATTACACTCAGATGAAGTGGGGATCCTGACAGCTGTCAAGATAAGTGTGTGGAAAGTATGTCATTAAGGCCAGAAAATATTTTACAATTATCTACCTTAAGCTTAAAATCCTGGATTGGCATGGTTGGTGGTTTCATGCAGTTCTTGGCCACAAATAGTGTTACCCTGAAAGCCACAAGGAGCCCTTAATGTAGTTATTCAATTGTCAGAATTTAAAATTGGATTGCTAGTTTTTGACTGCCAGTAATGACAGGAAACAGGCCAATTTAGTCTGTCAGGGCATTTCCCAATACCTGCATTAACATGCCTTCCTCCCATGATTTAATCAACTAGAAAGTATGTTGATATAAATTGTACTACCCACAGTCAAGGTTTGCTGCACCTAAGGACTGAGATTGGGCAGTTGCAACATGGGGCGCCTACATGAATATCTACTTTAGATGGCTCTTTAGATGGCTCTCATTTTTTTATTTATTTCTTGAATAAATTGTTTGAAATTGTGCTTGTAGTATCTGAATGATCAAACCTGTTCTTCTGAATCTGTTCTTCTATAAGTCTGATTCTTCTTCTTCTTCTTCACCTTGACAGTATTATTTCAAGGATAATATGGTATTTTTTGGCCAAGGTTCTGATCAAAGGTTCCCTATGGGTAAGGAGTGGGAGATGAGGACCTTCTTGTTTGTTTGTTTGCTTGCACTAATAGGCAGCTCAACTCCTTATGGACTCTGGGCGGAGTACAACATAAAAGCGATAAAAAACAATCTAAAACAATCTAAAACCCAATTAAAAATACATTCATTCTTAAGAGGCCAGAATGGTATTAAATTATTATTGGCCTGCCGACAAAGCCAAGTCTTAAGGGCCTTCCAGAAGGCTAGTAGAGTGGGAGCAATACGGATCTCTGGGGACAGCTGGTTCCAGAGAGCCGGAGCCACCACAGAGAAGGCCCTCTCTTATTTTATTATTTATTTATTTATTGGATTTATATACTGCCCCTCTACGGGCACTCAGGGCGGCTTACAGCATATAAAGAACAGTACAAAATATTCTAAATCCAATTTTTAAAACTGAACTAACTAATCTAAAAACCCCAATTTATTAGAAAAAAACAGTAATTCTCATTCTTAGAAACAAAAATACTTTCCATTCATTGGCAGGGTCTGATGTCTAATGTCCCCAGGCCTGTTGGCATAAGTGAGTCTTCAAACTCTTGCAGAAGGCAAAGAGGGTGGTACAAATCTCTGGGGGGGGAGTTGGTTCCAGAGGGCTGGAGCCCCCACAGAGAAGGCTCTTCCCTTAGGTCTTGCCAGGCAACATTGTCTATTTGATGGGACCTGGAGAAGACCAACTCTGTGGGACTTGACCGGTCGCTGGGACTCATGCGGCAGAAGGTGGTCCTGCAAGCAATCTGGTCCAATGCCATGTAGGACTTTATAGATCATAACCAACACTTTGAATTGCATTTGGAAACCAATCGGCAGCCAATGCAGCCCACGGAGTGCTGGAGAAACATGGGTGTACCTAGGAAGGCCCATGACTTTTCACGTGGTTGCATTTTACATGATCTGTAGTTTTCAAATGCTCTTCAAAGAATTGCACTCAGAGACTGATTGAAGCCAGTGCAGCTCGCAGAGTGTTGGTGTAATGTGTGCGTACCTAGGTGCATCCACAACAACTTGTGTGGTTCATTCTGGATCAATTATAGTCTCCAAATGCTTTTCAAGGGTAGCTCCATGTAGAGCACATTACAATAATTGAGTCATGAGGTGATAAGGGCATGGGTGACTGTGAGCAAAGACTCCTGATCCAAACAGGGTCTCAACTGGTGCACCAGGTAAACCTGTGTGAAAGTCCCCCTAGCCACAGCTGAGATATGTTGTTCTGGTCTCAGCTGAGGGACTAGGAGGACACATAGATTGTGAACCCACTCTGAGAAGGTTAATATTCCCCCCTCCCCTGAGTCAAGGATGTTCCAATGGTACAGTCCTTTGGAGGCGCTACCCACAGCCACTCAGTCTTGGAGGGGTTGAGCTTGAGCTTGTTGACTCCCATCCAGATCCTCATATCCTCCAGACACGGGCCCATCACGTCCATTGCTTTTTTCTCCTACCTTTTGGTAAATGAAGTCAGCAAAAGATGACTGGGAGTTGTTTGACCTCTTGATTCTTGAGCAAGGTAGATTTCCAGCAGTTATATTGAAATCTTCCGTTGTCAATATTGTGTGTCTCCTTGAAAGTTTGATAATTTAGCCTATCTATAATAAACTCCCACAACAATATCATTAATGTCAATATTGTGTGTCTCCTTGAAAGTTTGATAATTTGCCTATCTATAATAAACTCCCACAACAATATCATTTCCCTGTATACATACCTATATCTATTAACAAATCTATTGGAGAAAGTTAGGAAACCATATCTATAGAATGTCAGCAGCTGCAGTATTAGCTTCTGTTCATTCTTCTGGTTTGCTCTTCTTTCCGTCTAAGTAACAAACCAGTTGGTTGGCTTGTTTCCATCTTGACCTTGATCTTATCTTGGCTTTCTTCTCTTGAACTTGATCACCAATTCATATCTGTACTTGGAGACAAAAAAAGCATACAGAAATGTTAACAGAATGTTAAAATGATCACATTTAGCTTAGGGAAATAAAGAAATCTCTCAAATCCCAAAGGAAACACAATGAAGCTCCAATTCCCCTGTCCATATTTATGGCATTGTTTTGTCCAGCTTGCATTATTGACCCATACACCCCAATTCTTCATTTTTATTCTTATGCATTTATTAAGATTATACACCCCCCATTTTACTACCCAAAGTTCTTAGCTCTATCCAAATATTTCAATGGCCCCAAAGGATTGCTTAATCCTCTAGTAGAGAAAGGCCCAGAGTCACTTGGGATAGAAATCCACTGTTGACCTCACCCGATTCCTAAGTGGTCAGTAAGGGGCATGCATAGATGCACCAGCATGCCTACCGTCTCTGTCCAAATGTTTCTGTATTATTAGTACCAATATTATGTATATAAACAGTGTTATTTCTTTGTATACTACCAATACATACTTGACAAAATAAATAAATAAATAAATAAATAAATAAATAAATAAATAAATAAATAAATAAATAAATAAATAAAGATTGGCAGCATATAAATTTATTTGGGGGTGGTGGTGGTAGATATCCTTTCTGGTGCATGACTTTAATTTTGGTGCTTTAGCTCTCGACTTTTATATTGATTATATTGGAATTTTTTGTCTTAAAGTCACTGTTGGCTCCGGGAAATTGCTTGGACAATTCTCTGTAATTTCCCTGGCAAGATGTCAGAAATGATTTTCCAGTTTCTGCCTGGTAGAGCCAAAGGAGTGAGACTGACCTGGGATCACTTGTACCTAAGCAGGACTAGAACTTCTGGTTTATTATTTATTATTTATTGATTTGTGCAATACACAATGAGGGTTTTAGTGGGTATACACATAGTAAAATACATAATGAAGGTTATAGAGGATATATTCATAGTAAAATATATCTATGAAAGAATAGAAGAGAAGATATAGTAATAGAACATATCAATGAAGGAATAGAAGAAGAGATATAGGAATAGAAGAAAGGTATAGGATATATAAGAGAGCAATAGGAAAGGGGACGGAAGGCACTCTAGTGCACTTGTGCTTGCCCCTTACTGACCTCTTAGGAATCTGGATAGGTCAGCCGTGGATAATCTAAGGGTAAAGTGTTGGGGGTTTGGGGATGACACTATGGAGTCTGGTAATGAGTTCCATGCTTCGACAACTCGGTTACTGAAGTCATATTTTTTACAGTCAGGTTTGGAGCGGTTAATATTAAGTTTAAATCTGTTGTGTGCTCTTGTGTTGTTGTGGTTGATGCTGAAGTAGTTGCCGACAGGCAGGACGTTGCAGCATATGATCTTATGAGCAATACTTAGATCATGTTTAAGGCGTCTTAGTTTTAAGCTTTCTAGGCCCAGGATTGAAAGTCTAGTCTCGTAGGGTATTCTGTTTCGAGTGGAGGAGTGAAGGGCTCTTCTGGTGAAGTATCTTTGGACATTTTCAAGGGTGTTAATGTCTGAGATGTGGTGTGGGTTCCAAACAGATGAGCTGTATTCGAGGATGGGTTTCCCAGTTTATAGCCTGATACCATAACCACTATACCAAACTGTCCCTCTATATTGGGATTAATGTATTTATTCATTTATTTTATTAGGTATGAGTGCCTTTGCCCTCAGGTGAGCAATTTTCCTGTAAGATTAGCAACAGTCTAAGCCATTCTCTTCTTTGTCAGCACTGAAAATGCAGCTCATATTGCTCTTGCCTACCTGATCACTTACAACTGTACTTTTAGTAAACAAAGAGCCAATTCAGGCAGACTCGGAGAAATGTCATTTGTTTCTGATTGCTAATTACACATAGTTATGGAACTATTTCAGTTTGATTCCTGTGTGTGTCTAACAGGATTGTGGTAGACAGTCAATTTTTGGCACAGTTGTCGTTTCTTGATGGAGATTTTTAACTCCTAGAAGTTCTATTATGTCATTAACTTTTCCACTGGTGTGATAGAAACAATTTTCAGGGGAGATTATGAATTGTTTCATGCAAGATGGATACCATGAATACATGTATTATTATTTTTTTCATTCCTGTGGCCTGGATATGATTATCTGTCCTGATCTTGGATCTAATCTGGATAACTTGTCTTTCCAGACTTCTTTGCCCTCGTAACAAACTGACACTGCCATCATCAAGAAAGGGGGCTAATCCACTAGGGAGTTTTGGTAGTGATTTCACCTTCTATGAAGTGAAGAATTGTATGGTACTTTATGTGAGACCCTGTCTGGCCTGGACATCTGACCCATTTCTGAATTTTACCTTCTTGAGTAGGAAGAGATGATTCCAGGCAGGGAAAGGCTTATTCCCAAGATAAGCAAAACTTATATGGATAGTCTGGTACTATAGAAACAAAAAATAACTTTATTCAAAAAGTGGGTGACCCTAGGAATGTCTTTACTAAATGCCCCTCACATCCACAATTAAGCCCCAAATGTATGTTGTTAAATGAGATAATTGTTAAGTGAGCTGTGCCTCATTTTTATGACTTTTCTTGCCACGGGCAATTAAATGAATTACTACATTTGTTAACTTAATAACACAGTTGTTTAGTGCAGTACCTTGGCAACTTGAAGATATCTGGACTTCAACTTGCCAAGGTTGGGAAACACTGGTTTAGTGAATCTAGCTTCCCCATGGACTTTGCTGGTCAAAAGGTGATCACATGAGCCTGAGACACTGCCAAGGATGCCATTCAGGTGCCAAGGATCAAAAAAATTGATCATGTGTTTATGGGGACACTGCAATGGTCATAAGTGTGAAACACGGTCATAAATCACTTTTTCAAGGACATTGTATCTTCAAAGTATGCTAAATGATAGGTTGTAAGCAGGGGTGGGTTACAAATATTTTTTAATACCACTGTGTGGGCAAAGCTTATTTTGTGGGCATGGCTTCATGGTCATATGACTGGGTGGGAGTGATTTGGCAGTCATGTGACTGGGTGGGAGTGGCTTTGCAGTCATGTGACTGGGTGGGAGTTGCTGGGTGATCATGTGACTGGGTGGGTGTGGTCAACTCATGTCAAGGGTTAGGGTGCCTGACCTCTCCTCCCCTGAAAGGCCACAGTGAGATACAATTTCGGTGTCTACTTACTACTACTACTGAACATCCAAAATATACTATTTAATCCTATGTATATATGCCATATGCATATTACACACAGGCACACAAAAATATGCATTATGTACTATATATATGAATATGTATCTACACACAGATACACACACACACACACACAGAGAGAGAGAGAGAGAGAGAGAGAGAGAGAGAGAGAGAGAGAGAGAGAGAAATTAAAAAAAATAGTTGTAGCCTATTTTGGGAGGTGATTACTTTAGCTCTTCTAAAGCAACACTTTCTACCTCACTTACTGCATTTGGAAAAACACACATAGAATCCACTTTCTGCTAAAGATTTAACCATAATTCCTGTAAATTAGAAAATTCCACATGCCTTCAGATGTTCTTCCCTAGCTTGCACATGACTATTAGAGACAGGAAATGTCATTGATTGAGTAAAATGTAGTGAAATTCATTTAACAACGATTTTGCTTAGCAAGCAGAATTTTTGGATCAATTGTGGTCATAAGTCAAGGACTATCTCTGCCATCCTCTGCATGGCAGCCTTGTCTTAGTAAACTCCTCCTCCTTTCTGGCAATTTTCCTTTCTGTTAGAGGCACCAAAATAATCCAGACAATGTAAGGTTTCCTGCTGCAGCATGGGGCTGGACTAGATGACCTCCGAGATAGCTTCCAGCCCCAAATTGTTGTGATGTTTCAAAGTGTCTTCTGAAGCCGTATCTAGTGGCGGGATTTGTGGTCCTTCCTTCCTTCCTTCCTTCGTCCCTTCGTCCCTTCGTCCCTTCATCCCTTCCTTCCTTCCTTCCTTCCTTCCTTCCCCTTTCTCTCTCTGTCTCTTCTCTCCCTTCCTTTCTCTTTCTCTTTCTTTTCCTTCCTTCCTTCCTTTCTCTCTCTCTCTCTCTCCCTCTCCCTCCCTCCCTCCCTCCTTTCCTGTGAAGAACCCCAGAAGTTCTTTGGTAGCAGGAAGAAAAGCCAGACATTTTCAAACTTCTCAGAGCTCTACTCTTGATTAGCTTAGTCTCAAGATGGTTTAGCAGCCACTTACAATAAGCTCTCAACTCAAACTCCATGCATGTGGGGATACCCAAATAGTGAGGGTTTCTTTCTCGAAGGCTTCCTCACACCCCTTTTGGGCCTAGCAAGTTCCCTACAGCCCCCTGGGAGCCAAAAGGGGTGAGAGGGGTTGCCACATGCCCTGCATCCTGTTTTGGGTCTAACAAGCCTCTCTACAGCCCCTGGCCAGATGATCAGTGGGCATATTCTCTGTTTCAAAATGTCTGGATTTTCTTCCTGCTACCTTCTGGGGTTCTTTACAGGAAGGGAGGGAGTGAGGGAGAGAGAAATAAATAAAAGAGAAAAAAAAGAAAGAGGAAGAGAAAGAAAGAAAAAGAAAAAGAAAGAAGAAGGGAGAGAAGAGAGAGAGAGAGAGAGAGAGTGAGAGAGAGAGAGAGAGAAAGAGAGAGAGAGAAAGAGAGAGAGAGAAAGAGAGAGAGAGAAAGAGAGAGAGAGAAAGCAACCAAATGGGGCATTGGTGGGCCCCCCTGCATCCCTCTGTGCTCCGTTTGGGCCTAGCAAGCTTCCCTGTGAGCCAAATGGGGTGGATTCTAACTTACCTTGCTGCCGGTTCGCTTCCTCCTGCACTGCATGGCAAAAACAACAACAACAACAACAAAAGCTGAAAAACAGATGGCAACCCCATGCACAGTGTCAGCTTCTGCATATGCTCAGAAGGAATTTTTTGTTAAAGAAAGATGGTGACTACCGTGGACTGGCACTACTGATCTGGTTCGGTGACATCGTTGTGATGTCATCAGTGGACTACTATCGGTTCAGGTGAACCAGTCTGAACTCTGAACCAGTCCGAACCCACCCCTGATTGTAAGTCACTTGTATCACTGTAACTGTATGAACCGCTTTGTAAACTTTTGAACAGAAATAGAAGGAAAATGTTCGCAACAAATATATCCTGATAAGATTGTTCTTTCAGGCTAATTTAAATATAGTTTTTATTTAAAAAAAAAAAAAAGATTGGGAAGCAAAATTTCAATTGCATCGCTTTTCTTATAGAATGGTGTGGAAGATTTAGTTGGGATTTGGAAATATTTTCTGAAGATGTACAAATCTGGCATATCACGATATTAGACTAAGCATCTTTTAAAACAAATATCCCATTTAGCTTGTCAGTATTCCACTATTATTAAATAAACATACCCCAGATAATTTCTACTTCATTTTTTTACATTGTTTTGCTGCCATGCTTTCAACATCTGTTCAAGAGGAATTACATCTGCTTTAAAATTTCACTATTTTATAATGTGCCTAAGTATACAAGGATTCCAAATTTGGATGGGGTGGGCATTCAATGATGTGCTGTTACCACAGTGGTAGAGTGCAACTATCTGTTTCATGTTGCTCTCTCCTCCTACCCCCAAGAAATAGGAGCAGAGAATTTAGATTGATGCAGGGAGAACTGTTAAATGTCCCCAGTGACCACCACATTTCCCCAAATAAACTGGCCCTCACAGCTGCTCTAAGGAAAAAAACTTAAGTAGTCAGAAAATCAATTGCAGATCTCCTGGCAAAATATACAATTTGGCCCTTAGGCACATTTGAGTACAATATTAAAGGCTTTAGAAACTTGATGAGGATTGCAACTACTGTGGGTTTCTTCACTCTCTATTTTTAGCAACAAAGAATTTTCTGTGGGTGAATTTAACAGAGCCCCATGAATGTGCCCAATGCAACCATGTTTTGGATGCAGATGGCTGCTTTGCAACTCTGCCATGAAGCTTCTAGTAAATAAAAAAGCCTGTGGACCAGTTGGCACTAACATGCGGGAACAATTTTCTTAGCTTGGAATTGCTGTGGGAAGTAATTACAGTTGCTGAACACACTGAGCCATGAAAGTTGTGGTTGTATATTTGAGAAAAAGGCATAGTGCAGTGCTACTGTGCACAGTAACACCTTGTTATAAATACTGCTTTTGTTAATGTCGTGTTTGTGCAAAGGAGACATGAGTTAATGAGTAACTTTATTAAAATAATAGTTGTACTACAAACCCACAGTAAGGAAAATCTTCAAAAGCAAAGAGCTTACTAGCTCTGGCTGTATTTATTATATAAGAAATGATCAAACCTCTTTGAAAAGAAGGTTAATTTTGCACTTAACCATGAGAAAAAATAGTTTATAAGAAAAAAAATCACTGATTAAACAATGGTTGGCATTGAAGTCTTCCTTAAACTGCTTGTTATTTTTGTCTGCCATTTATAAAATATACTGAGAACTTTCTATTTGACGCAGTTTGCACTGTTCAGGCTTAAGCTTATGAAAAGATCTGTGAAATTATTATATTATTACAATCTAGCAATTTATTAATAGTCATATTTTAATAAGGTCTTAAGAATCCTGGGGATGTCATTACCAGATACATCCTTATTACTGGGAGGTAAACAACAGCATGATTTGCTTGCAAAGTAATTTTTAGATTAGAGATTCTAATTTAGAGAATAATGTGTACATATAAAACTTTGATTGTTCTTGTGGCATTCTGGCCCAAAATGACTTGTATTGTTTCCTTATTGCATATGACATTGGTATGACTAAGGTTGGTGACACAGAAAACTATTATAAAAACATGTGAACACATTATTTGTCTAAAGCCACTGTGGTTGGTGAAGTCAATACTGCTTAATCCATCTACCGACAATTATGGCAAATGGAAAATTGTGACTTGGAATGTACAGTATATGGAATAGCTGGTAAAGAGCATGACCTAATACATGAAAAAAGAAAAGAAAAGAAAAAGACTTGTGTACTTGTGAAACTAAGAAGTTAAAATTTGGTTCAGAATTGTAATAGAAAGGAATAAAGGTGGTCTGATATTGGTTGATAAAAGTGAGTGAAATTGTAGTTGAATTTGAATGAAAAGATTACATGCATGTTAGAAAAGATAATTCAGGTTATTGCTTTTAATGTATGTGAAAATGATCATTTATAATTGCTAATTACATGTGAATGAACAAAAGAGGAATTGGGGGAAATCCTGGGCAACATTTTAAATAAATTATATCCAGGCATAACAATTATTGTATAAGTTGAATGATTGGGAATGAGAGAAGAGAATACAGTAATAGTGATTGGATCATTAGGATACATAAGCACAAATTAAAATGGTGATTGTATTATGAGTACCCAAAAATGGTCTGTTGGTTTAGAATATGTACCATATTTTTTGGAGTATAACACACACCTTAGTTTTGGTGGAGGGAAAATAGGGGAAAAATATCTACCTACCAGGTATTCATCTGGCTGGCATCCTTAGTCTGGTCAGCTTCAGCACATTATTTTATCCCCTGGATAAGGCTGGAAAAAAAAAAACTTCGACGTAGTAGCAATGAAAAGAAGCCTGCAAAGACTTAGGGCTAGAAAAAAAAAACTTTGGAGGCAGTAGCAATGAAAAAATCCTGCAAGCTGGGAAGATCATTAGCACCTTGAAAAACCTTTTTCGGAGGGCGTAACAATGAAAACAAGCCTGGTGGACATATACTGAAGCCAAAGCACATTGAAGTTTAATTCAAATGTGATAGAAAAGATATTGAAACAACATATAGAACTGAAATCAGAGATATTCCTGATGGGTATATTACCAGAGAAATATAATAAAGAAAATTCATACTTAATTATTCATATAATTACAGCAGCTTGAATTGTATTTGCACAAAATTGGAAGGCAACCATAGCCCCTTCTGAAGGAGAGGTAATCAGGAAAATATTGCATTGTGCAGAGATGAACAGATTGATGATGACAATTAAAGAAAAAGAAGATTCAGAATATTATAATATGTGGGGGAAATGTTATGATTGGATGGGAAATATGTATAGAAGATAGATAACACCAAGTAAAGTTGAGAAAAATGAAAAGTTAAAGTTCTTAGAGCCAGGTGACAAAGCTAGGCAGTTTAAGGAGGAAGTATTAAGATAACAATAAAAATATGCCTAGAGAAAATAATATGTACATAAATATGGATATAGAAAAAATAGAAGCCTAAGAGATGTAGTGTAAATAAAGTGAGTTAGGGAGAATAGTTATTTGTTTGTTAATTATAAGATAGAATGCAAATGAATTCACTCAGGAATGGAACTAGAGGGAGGAAGAGGAAGTAGAGAAGAGGAGGGGAGGGGAGAAGGAAGAGTGCAGAAGTGGGTGAGGCTGGAAGGAGAAGAGGGAAATAGAAAATGGGAGAGAAGGAGAAAGAAGGCAGAGGAAAGAGAAGGAGGTAGAAAGAGGGGAGTAATATGAAGTATTATGGGAAAACAGACAAGTAATAAGTTTACAAAAGGTGCAAGATTAGGATGTTTGTTAATTGTTTATTGGATAGTAATGTATACTAATGTAAAGATTAATATGATTCAAGGTATATGTATTGAGGTATATATGAACAGAGTGTTAAAAAATAAAAAAACTCTTTCAAAAAAAGATCTACCCTGTAGTACCACCCTAGAAACAGCAAAAGACTGAGCTGCGGTGCCTCTGCTAGAGAAAATGGAACTCAGGTGGGGTGGGAGGGGCTCACGTGGTCCTCCTGAGCTTTGTTTTTGCTGGCAGAGGACTGCAGGAGATCACGACTGAAAATGGATGTCAAACTGGCCAGTATAATGCCTAGTATAATGAAGGCCTTTATCAGGTAGGCATGTCCTGTCATGCCCCCCCCCCTTGCTCCCACAAGATCAAACATAACCCTGATGTGGCCCTTCAATGAAATAGAGTTTGACAGCCCTGATGTAGGTGAACTGTGGATGCCCATGTGTTGGAAAGATAATTCTAAGTCTGTTCTTTTGAGCATTCCCTCCATTACACTTGGTGATAGATGCTCAACATGGTAAATAAGTCTTCATGCACAATGTGAATTAACCCTGACTCAGAGTTGCATTATTTAATTTGAGGAGTACAATGAGAACACACACATTGTCTTAACATATAACATCTAGTTTAAATCATCACAGCTTAAAACCAACAAACTCTTGCCCCACAATGTACGGTAAAATATTTTAAAGAAATACAAAGCTGAGTCCATTTTTAAACAAGAGTCAAGAACCTGCTGGATTTGATTGACTTGAATTAGCTTGATTGCCTTTTATCAATTGCAGCTGCTCTATTTAGCATAAAAATGCTAAACATCTAAAAATCATTTGCCTTGCAGCATAATAGAAAGATGTTTTTGCTTAGGTTTCTAAGATGTTTCAAATGTGTATTCTACACAGATTCCCTGAGAATAGATCCAGAACATATCTTGTTACAGGGAATTAGCAGAAATATTGTAAGCTTTCAGAAAATTAATGGAAGAAAAATGCTGCATTCTGAATGACATATTTAGATATCTTAAAGCTTTAACTGTTATAAATTAAACAATTCAAAGTTGTTTGTTATAGTGTCATAATCAAACATCTGTTGCTAAAGCTTGATAGAAAAGCCTCCAGAACTTTTCGCATAATGTACAATTAGTCTCACTTGACTGAACATTGTCATGGTGCAAAGAAAAATTCAGGAGTCATGTAAAACTAATTTTCTGTCAAAATCAGAGAAGAGACCTTTAGTCGGTTATAGGATACTACAGCTTCACTTTGAATTGATAGATAGGTAGACAAATTTAAATAAGGGAGAAAAAAGTGTGCTTAGGAATGAACTCCATGGATACCTAAGCTATCCTTTTTAGATCTTCAGCTAAGAAACCCATGCTTCCTTATCCCGTATGTATGAAAGAGTCACAAAGACTGGAAACACCATTTATTTGCTCTCTCTCTCTCTCCACTTGACTGATAAATTCCAGTTATGGCTTTCCTCAGAAGGCCGTGCAGTTTTCAAACAGATCCAGTGTGCTGTAATGGTTAGTTCTCAATGTAGGAGCAAGGAAACCTAGATTCAGGGAACCAGGTTCACACGCATCCCTTAGTCATGGGAACTCATTCAGCATCTTTGGGACAGATATTCTTTCAGACGTATTTCATAGAGGCACTGTGGGAAGGAATTGAAGAAGGGGGCACTATGAAATGCCACTTAGAGCTCCTGAAGAAAAGGTGGGATGCAAATCTAACTAAATTCATTTAATGCACTATGACACACCAGAGCACCAGCCCTTACAGTATAATTTTTGTCCATGCCTACCAGATAAAGGCTTTCATTATACTAGGCATATAGATTTAATTAGAAGAGGGTCGATGCCAGTCGCAGGCATGGAAATGTACTTTTATTGGTCATTGTCATGATCATCATCTTGGTCATTGAAGTGAAATTCTCTCTCCGTGAAAATTTGAATTGAGAGTCCGGGTGAAATGGATCTGTGGTTATGGGGTGCATCTGTTAGTAAATAGGTTTTGATTCAACAATTGGATGTATATATACTTGGTCACTATATGGCAGAAACGGGGCAGAAAGGGTATCAGTAGCAACTGTGTGTTCTCCTTTGGGCATCTTTTGTAAGATGATTGGCACCCCCGTTGCACAACTCATGCTTCCTTACTGGATGGAGCGGTGTGAAGGGGGTGCCCTTGGGGCTCACCTACATCATTTCTGGTTCCGGGTCATGCAGGGTGAGCCCTCCCACATGTTGGGCGTGGTTTTACGGGCTGGGTGTAGGCGGGGCATGCCTCACCCTGACCAGGCATAGAGTTACACCTATTTAGTTGCCCATGCGTGTTGTGTTCAGGAAATTCTGCCCCATTTAGCGACCCCTGCCGGTCTTTCTGTTAATATTTAATAAAGTGACCCATTTTACCCAGCTTGGTGTCCAAGTGTTCATTTCCTGTCTGATGCAATGGCTATTTTTCAAAATATTGCAGAATTAGAGCAGATGTAGATTCCTTCCTCTTTATCAGGCTACTGTGGATAGCAACATCTCCCCTGCATCAAAAGGCAACCAGGAAGAGGATCAAAGACATAAGGGCCCTGCCTTCAATTATTCACTGATAAAAAGAGGACTAGGGTACACACATCCAGTTTCAAAGTTTCTGCAACCTAATCCCTTTTCCTTTTAAAAGATTTGATGAATGGGACTGTGAGAATCTAGGAGGAGGAGAGCAAAATCAATCAATCAATCAGGAGTTTGATAGTCCTCTCTTTTTTTGACTAACTTGTGTTTAAAAAGCAGTATTTTTTGTGAACTGCCATTCATGTCATCATGACTTTTTTTTTTAAGTGGAAGTGAGATGAACCCTGCTCCTATTTTCGGGTCTATATGACCTGAAATGAAATTTGAGACCCTGTAGATTATTTGTCATGTGGATCTGAAACTTGTGATTAACTGATTTTCCATCATTTGAGGGGTTCTTACTATGAGTGTGGGGGTTTTTTCCATTTTGTTTTGGGTGTAACATTTCTTACACCCAAAACAGTGCAAGTGTATAATAAATGTGAAAAGAACAGCAGGGTTAAGAGATTCAGCAGTAGCTTTGCTGCACTGTTCTCCAATTACTTGCCATCTCCAGTGTTCTTCATCACCTCATTTCTAAATCTACCCATCTCCCACCTTGTCTGCTGGAGATCTGGTAGATTTCATTTAAGGTGCCGTCAAGCACAAGAACATTTTCCAGCTTTGTTGGATAGTTCCTTGTAGTTGGTACTGTATTCCAACTACAAGGAAGACGCCCCACCTCTCTCTGATGGGCTGACATTCCTTTCTTTAACTTGCTGACCTGATTGTTTTTGGCTAGTAGCACTGTTTAAAAGGAGTGAAGGAAGGCATGATGTTGCCATCATGATGTTTTGTGACGTTTTTCCCATTCGGGGAGCTGGAGTGGGTGTGGCTTGCGTGTGACGCATCTGGCCCATGGGCCGCCAGTTTGACATCCCTGCAGGGCATAGATGTGCATATCCATAGCTCCACAAAGCAACTTGAATCAGGTTCTCAAGAGCTTTTGCACTTCTTTTTTGGGTATCACTGGCTGTACTGACTTTTTGACTAATTGATCATGCACCATCTTTTTTATTTATTTATTTATTTGTTTGTTTGTTGATTTGTTGATTTGTTGATTTGTTGATTTGTTGATTTGTTGATTTGTTGATTTGTTGATTTGTTGATTTGTTGATTTGTTGATTTGTTGATTGATTGATTGATTGATTGATTTCTATCTTTCTTTCTTTCTTTCTTTATTTTTTATTCATTCATTCATTCATTCGTTCGTTCGTTCGTTCGTTCGTTCATTCATTCATTCATTCATTCATTTATTTATTTATTTATTTATTTATTTATTTATTTATTTATTTATTTATTTATTTATTTATTTATTTATTTATTTATTTATTTATTTATTTATTGGATTTGTATGCCGCCCCTCTCCGGAGACTCGGGCTGGCTAACAGCAATAATAAGACAGCGTATAACAATAATCCAATACTAAAAACGATTAAAACCCATTATAATAAAAAATCAAACGTACATACGGACATACCATGCATAAAATTGTAAAAGCCTAGGGGGAAAGGGTATCTCAATTCCCCCATGCCTGGCGGCAGAGGTGGGTTTTAAGTAGCTTACGAAAGGCAAGGAGGGTGGGGGCAATTCTAATCTCTGGGGGGAGTTGGTTCCAGAGGGCCGGGGATGCCACAGAGAAGGCTCTTCCCCAGGGTCCCGCCAAGCGGCATTGTCTCCAGGAGGACCTGTCTCCTACTTCGCCTTTTAGGTTTTATAGTAATGTACTTATTGCTCATGTAATCCAGTCTATCCACTATGCTGCTGATCATCCTTTCCTTTCTATTCACCTTTATGAAGCATTATATGCTTCTCAAGAAGCTGGATTTTCATTACCTCATGGTTATTGTAGCTCAGAGGAAGAAAACAATATAATTCCATTCAATTGCCAATGTTATTCAACACTGAACTGTACGAATTCTGTTAAATTTATACACAGATGTACGCACACATAGATGCATACACGCATGCATATGTGTATGCACACACACACTTACTTTTAAAGAATAACTTTTTGGTTTAGCTGGTTTTGGATTTTCACTGTAAATCAATCTACACTCAAATAGACATATACAAATACATTGACACAATACTGCATACTTAGTTTGGTGGTGGGACCTTGGCAAAACATATTTCATTTCTTTCACCAGCTGCTCAATCATTTTAATAATTGTAGGAAAGAACTGAACCTGGAATCCTCTGCCTCTAAAACATACAGATTTTCTTACTTTTGGCATTTGCAAAAGTTAATGTTACATTGCTGTAAAGAAGAATCATGTTTGTTGAGCCTACTCTTTTCTGCACAATATAAGTTACTCTAGAAACATGTGAAAGCACATAGTCATATTAGAATAAATGTAAAATTCTTTAGACTAAATCTAAAACTATTCTCAAGTTAGTTTCTTCCAGCGAAGTAAATATATAAAGCATCAAGATGTCATTCCCAACATGCAGGGTTAGTTAACAAGAATTATTACAGAGTAGCTAAAATAAATCTGTACTATGTTTTGTGTTTCCATTCAAGTGATTAACAACCGTAACACTAATAAAAAGCATAGTTGTGATTCATTCAAGAATCACTCCACATAAAACTAGAGTGGATAAAATGTTCAAACAGTAATGAAAGGGTATGCTAAATAGTTAAAATGGGCGTAAGAATGCAAATAAAATCAATTGAAATAATAGCCTGTCAATGAATTAGGATTTAAACTAAGCAAGGCTTCCTTCAGAATCCAGGAAAATGATATGGAAATGCTCCTGGCTTGCGAAGACTTATCAAGATCCATTAGAACCAGGGGTGAAATGCTCCCAGTTTGCTCATGCTTGTCAATCCTCAGAGAGACGATCGTGAAGGGAGTGTGAGGCTCCGCCTACCCACCTGGATGCGGCCATTTGGGTTCTTTTACCTTCTGCACATGCACAGAATGCTTTGCGCATACACAGAGGGTAAAAGAACTGAAATGGTGGCGTCTGGGCAGGTGGGCGGAGCCTCACACTCCCTTCACAACTGGGTCTCTGACTACTGACAGGCACGAGCAAAACGAGAGAATTTCACCCCTGATTAGACCAGTGTTTCCCAACTTTGATAACCTTGAGCTATGTGGATTTCAACTGTGGACTTCAATTCCCAGAATTCCTCAGACAGCATGACTGGCTGCAAGGTACTGGCTGAATTCTGGGAATCCCCGGACTTGAAATTCACAGATGTTAAAGTTAACATTGCATTACATTTTGGAGTGTCATTCCTAACCTAGTCAACAATGCCTAAGTGAATGTTGTACTAAATTCTAAATCCTTTTGCTCAAAACTCTACATCAGAATTTCATAACATGCCATTTGAAAGAATATTTCACTATTTATTTTTTTAAAATGTTAATACAAAGAAAGTGCAATAAGATTATTATAGAAAACTCTATGTTCAATTTTTAATGTTCCTTTGCTGCTCACCGCTTAGGATCACAGTGAAAGAAATGGGTTGCATTGGGAAATAGATAAGTAAATAGAGTCTTATACATAAAAGTGTCCATAAAATATAACATATGACTAGTTATAACTAATTAACCAACATAACTAATACTGTATAACTTCAATATAGGCTGCACTGTACTAGTAGATACATCATTGCTGTAAATACCTGTTGCTAAGTAACAACATTCACAATCACTGTTATATTGTTAGGGTTTTAAAAACCAGGCTATATATAAAGAATTTAACATTTGTTCAGATTGCCTGGCCATTCTGCTTCCTATTTTCCCCATTGATGATACTATGATACTGTTAAATATTTGAGGATATATCACATCTGCATACAGCAGGACCCCAGATACCTTTTCTCTGGAAGTGTATAGTAGAAGTGTCCTCTTAAAAGAATTTTTGGGAATTCAGAATAAAGAAGTGAGAGCAAAAAGTTTAATGTAGCCACGAACCTTTTCTCAATACAATATCTGTGTTTTCAGACTTGTCAATCCAAAGGTTCCTAATAACTGAAAAGCAGCAATTTCTGAAAGTGATTTAACAAAAACCTGGAAACAGCGAAGGACCAGCTGGCTTACTGCTACATGATAATAATAACAACTTCCCCTGCGAAAATTCCCCACGAGAACTACGTGCCTTGTAACCTTACTTTCTGGATAACCCTCATGTATTTTATGGATGATTACCAGTGCATCTATTGAATATGCTTTGAACAGAATGATATGCCTGTTTTTTTGCTTTACATTAGATCTTGAACTAGTTTGTTGAGAAGGCATTTGAATTTTTTAGTTTCTTTCCGATATTTCATTTGAGATGATTTCTTCAGTTCCATAATTTCAGATATGATTTCTTCAGTTCCAAAAAGTGGAAATTTAGATGTTTGTTTCTCTAAATATATAGATGTGTCGCATAGCTGAGCTGGGCAGAGAACTCTCAAGATCATATTTTATTCATAATACTCTTCTCCCACCAGCAAATAATATTTGAAAAACCACATACATATGTTTAAGTTCTGTGTACATTATCATATCAATTTTCTTTTTTTAATGTAAAAATCTGTGAGAAACCATCTGGACTAGATTATTATGTACAATCAGATTAAGGGCTAAGCCAAATTTCCTGCCAATGAACTAAAAAGAAGATAAGAACAATGGAACAGTTAACACTTGAGAAATTACAAATTTATGGAAAAAAAATATAAACTAAGATGCCAAAGAGAGCCAAATTCAGAGAACCCTAAATTATTTTACATTTGGCCCTCAATCTGGATATGAAAGCCATATGCATCAACAACTAAGGTCTTGTCTGTAACATTTTTCTCAGTGTTTTGGGGCACTCGGTGTTTGATTTAAAATCATCCAGTGGCTCTAGTTTGCACAAGAGAAAATGGTAGCTAAGCCTTTGAAGACTCTTCTATCACCAGGCCAGTCAGTTTCTCTTTCAAAATCAGAAATTGTGTGGATGTACTTTGTTGTTGGGCAAGACAGAATGCCTTGAATGAATGGTTTCCATTAGAACTAAATTAGAGCTCAGGTTGCAGAGAATAGCAATAGCAATAACACTTGCACAGCATTTCATGATACTTTACAGCTCTCTCTAAGAGGTTTACGAGTCAGCATATCACCCCCAACAATCTGGGTCCTCATTTTGTAATGATGATGATGATGATGATGATGATGATGATAATAATAATAATAATAATAATAATGATAACAACAACAACAACAACAACAACAACAGAGTTGGAAGGGAGCTTGGAGGTCTCCTAGTCCAATCCCCTGCTTAGGCAGGAAACCCTACAGTACTTCAGACAAATTCAACATCTTCTCAAAAACTTCTAGTATTGGAATATATACAACTTCTGGGGGCAAGTTGCTCCACTAGTTAATTGTTCTAACTGTAAGGAATTTTTTCCTTAGTTCTAAATTACTTCTTTCCTTGATTAGTTTCCACCCATTGCTTCTTGTTCTACCCTCAGGTGCTTTGGAGAGTAGGTTGACTCCCTCTTCTTTGTGGCAACCCCTGAGATATTAGAACGCTGCTATTATGTCTCCCTTGGTCCTTCTTTTCATTAAACTTGACATACCCAGCTCCTGCAACCTATTCTTCATATGTTTTAGCCTCCAGTCCCCTAATCATCTTTGTTGCTCTTCTCTGTACTCTGTAATGACCTTGGAAAGGTGGAAGCCGAATCGAGCTGGTCAGGATCAAACTGATGGCAATACTGTATTTTATTTTATGGAAAGAATAACTTTCTGTGGTCTCTTAGCTTTAAAAAGTACTTCTGTTACTAAAAGACACACATGGAAATAAAAACCACTGAGATCACAGTGTTGCTCTGTAGTTATTGTTTTCTTGGTCAAAATTATTTTTTGGGGTATTGATGTCAAGAATATTACTACTTGCATATTGTGGTGGCAATAGGCAAATATTTTTGTTCATAATAACACAAATAAGCCAGCTGGAAGTTTAATAGATTTCCCACCCCAAATCCATTAAAGAAAAGGAAGGAAGGAAGGAAGGAAGGAAGGAAGGAAGGAAGGAAGGAAGGAAGGAAGGAAGGCCCCATACTATTGTTACTTGGCCTAATAATTTACAGCCTGGTAGGCATGAGTTTTTTGCCTGCTATAGATGTCCTAAGGACTTAGTGGCAAACCCCCCCAGAAATCTCAAATCTCTTCCTGAGTGTATAAAATATAAGCCTGGAAAACTAATTTATTGTTAGAGAAAAGAACCTGTTATTGGTCTTTCCCGAATATAAATGTGTAGGATGATCTTGGGATGGAAAATGAAATAAGAGAAACCTATGAAAGAGAAAGGATTATGCTACTGGATTACTCAATTGTCCTCTTATTCCTGGCAGATGTAGATTGCCCCCCAGAGGCGGAGTAAAGATGCTGAGACATATATTGTGGATTATTAAGGGTCATTTATTAATTAGCATAAATTTAAATAACTTTAAATAAATTTAAATACGTAACTTTGAATATTTAATTCAAAACAAACTAAGGACCTGCAGAGCCAAACTAACGGGGCGGAAATTCCTACCATAAAATTCCTTGGCAACATTGGGCAAGAACTCCTTGCTGAACCAGGTGGAGGTACTACCTTCACCTGGATCCAAGCCATGCCCCTTCGTCGTGTGGGAGGAATTCACCCTCCAATCCCCGAGGGATATTGGATCCGGTGATTCCCATGGACATCCTCTCTCCAATCCCCGACGTTGCTCGAACCTCTAGTTCCTGGAGAAAGGCGGTCCATCACCCTTTAAAGATGCCCAAAAGGAGCATGCGCAGTTGCTTCTAATTGCCCCTTTCCGCCCCCAACCTGCCAAACCCCAGTGACCAAAGGGAGGCCTATTTAAATAACTAAAAGTGCTGCACCCCCTAACCAATCCAGTCCGCACCGTCAGTGTGGAATAGGCGAAAAAACGGCCGCCTCTAAAGGGGAGGCCGCAAAAAATTCCTATTCGGCCCCAAAGGCGACCTCCTTAGGACACACTGTTGATAGCGGAGGGTGGTCGGGTGTTTGCTGGCAAAGTGGCAATGCGGAGGTCCCTTCCAGATCGCCCTTTAAATAGGGTGATCTGGGACCCTCCTGAGCAAGCCGGCAGCGCGCTCTCATCGGCGCGCTGCCAGAAGCCAAACTTCCGGGTTCCGAATGAACCCGGAAGTACTTAGCTCTGAAAAGAGCTCGCTCATCGTCGCCCCCGCCCTGTGGCAATTTCAGCCGGCTGTTAAAACCGCCGGCTGGGCATTTCTGCTTGTGGATTTGTAATTGCCTTCCCATTTTATATAATTGCCTTTGAATTATATATATCAATTCTCCTGTCATTCTTTTCCTGGATCTCTAAGGTCACATCTTGGCTGTGTTTCCTCTCATTGATCCATTCGAAGCCAGTCTATTTTTCTTCTATATTTCTGGTTGTCCAGACTTTGAATCTCCTATAGTTTATTTATTGAGTAGCTTGCTTGTTGGTGCTATTTTCTCTCTATGAAGAATGATTGCAGGAACTAGGTATATCAAGTTTAGTGAAAAGAAGGACTAGAGGGGGACATGATAGGTTCCAATATCTAAAGGGTTGCCAGAAAGAAGAGGGATCAACCTATGTTTTACAAAGCATCATAAGATATGATAAGAAGTAACTCATGGAAACTAATCCAGGAGAGAACCATCCTAGAACTAAGAAATTTCCTGAAAGTTATAACAATTAATCAGTGGAACAACTTGCTTCCAGAAGGTATAGGTGCTCCATCACTACAGATTTTAAAGACGAGATTGGATAATCATTTGTTTGAAATATAGGACTTTCTGCTTGAGTATGGGTTTGGATTAGAAGACCTCCAAGTCCTTTTCAATTCTATTATTCTATTGTCTAACATCAGGAGGGTGAAACTCACAGCGTCACATTGTCATCATGTGATGTATCATGACTTTTCCCCCTTTGCTAAACTGGGGGTGGGCGTAGCCAGCACGTGATGCATCCAGCCCATGGGCCGTGAGTTCAACACCCCTGGTCAACACTGTCAATTGGTCTCTTACAAAGCCTTTGCATAGCTCAAACGTCTTCTCTCTCCCCTTATTAACTGAAAAGAGTAAATATCCAGTGGTGCCTTACGCTTTCTCTTTTTTTCCTACTTACTCACAAGAAACCTTTCTGCCTGCAAAGAGGGTACTCCCTGCTCTGCTATTTATAAAACCCTGCCCTTTCTACTTTCCCTTGTGGTCTTACATATGTTTCTAAGATAAATCTGTTTCCAAAACTAGCATTTTCCCATCTATTCTATATATTTCCTCCAGCTTCCTGATTACTTGGGATTTAGTTGCCAGAAGGTTTGGAGGAAGGGCAAGCCAGTTCTTATTTCCTACAATTTGCAACTTAGTATTTAGCTGAACAACTTTAATTTTTCCTGCCTTGCACCAACTTTATTGGGCATTAGGCTACATTCAGATTGTTTCTAATTAAAATCAATGGGGAGGGTTAAACATTTTAGAAAAGGTACATAAGAATACAGTATTTTTTTTAAATAAAGAGAGTAGAAAAATAAGACCCAAGTAAGTAAACAAGGGATTTTAAAGCATTTAGAAGGTTATACTTTCCCGGTATGAAATGTCTTGATTATGATTGTTAATTATTAATTATACTTATTAGGATAATTACTTATTTTGTAAAGAAGCTAAGAAACTAAAGTTCTAAGCAAAGATAAATAAGAACAACTGTGATCAGCACTGAATGAATCACCAAATAAAATGATGAATGTAGTAGATTGACTGGAAAATGAAAATATGTTCTAAATCTACCATGAAATTAAAATATAAACAGTATATGTTGGAAAGCCACATTTGGGATGAGGCACAAATCCATGCATTGAATTGTAGTCCAGGAATAGTTTCACTTTAAATTAAATTCTGTGTCAGATTTACTTTTAAGGATAAAGTAATTTTAGATATCAAAACATAATCCCACAAGTTGGTTAACCATTCTTCCAAAGAAGGAATTAGACAACCTTTCCAACCAAATCCATGTAATATCCTTGCAGCCATTAACATATACAAAGCTAATTCAGTGCACTTAGAGGGAATATGTCTTTTGGTAACGTTGAATAAGAATATCAGTTTTAACAAACATTTATTTATTACCCAATCCAACTTCTTGACTACACTGGGTGACTTAGAAGTATGAAGAAAATACCTATAAAAACAGATCATAGCTGACCAGAAGAACAATATGAACAACAATAAAATCAAACTTATCTAAAAGAGATTCCACACAATTAACCCTCTCCCAAGATACAGTTGAACTACCAGGTTTTCATGATTTCCTATACGTAATAAAGATAGGAATTGTATAAATCTCTGAGCATAGTGGGGAAAGTTGTTCCAGAGGACAGACAATGTAACAGAGAAGATATACTTTCTTGTCCCATGACAGTGATAGTTGGTGATATCTGGAGCACACCCATTCTGGTTAAAGTGATAACCAGTACCTTGAATTGCCTCCAGAATCCACTTGGGAACCTATGCAGCTTACAAAACATTGAGTCGTGTAAGCATAAAGCAGCATCACTTCCCGTGCTGCCACATTCTGACCTAAGCTTCTGGATGGTTACCAAGGACAACCCCATCTCAAATGTATTGCAACAGACTATACTTCATACATGAGTGACTCTTGGAATGACGTATGATGTAGATGTCCCAAAGATGCTTTTTAAAGAGGCAACTGGACCTTCCGTTTTTCTCTTTGAAAACATTTCGCTTCTCATCCAAGAAGCTTTTTCAGCTCTGACTGGATGGTGAGAAGTAGAAAGAACTGATTCCTTTCAACAGTTCCAAGAAGGCTCCACACCCGTTTGCATTACTCAGGT
Source organism: Erythrolamprus reginae (assembly GCF_031021105.1). NCBI lineage: Eukaryota > Metazoa > Chordata > Lepidosauria > Squamata > Dipsadidae > Erythrolamprus > Erythrolamprus reginae. The sequence goes on from NC_091951.1 coordinate 80,707,803, forward strand.
GACCCTGAGGACAAAGATACATTTCTAGGTGGCCTCAACCTCTAAAAGAATGCAAATGACTAGCTGTCTGCAATGAATATATATATAAATTCCCTACCACCCAGTCAGAGCTGAAGAAGCTTCTTAGATGAAAAGCAAAATGTCTTCAAAGAAAAAACCAGAAAGTCCAGTTGCCTCTTGAAAAAGCACCTTTGGGACAACTATGACCTTGATTACTGAGAATCACCATAGACATTTGGTTCACTAGAGGTACCTTTGCAAAACCTTCCTGATCACAAACTGTCATTCATGCTGTTTGAATAGAAGTTGCAAATAAAAAAAAATCTTGAATGGAGTCTAGAATGGAGAAGTGAAAGTCTCTGAAAAAATTAGCAATGGAAGATCCTAGAATCAGGGGGCCCAAGCAAGCACAACCACTCAGGCTTGTCAGTATTGAGTTGAATCTTTTGTCAATATGGTCTCCAAGCACTGAGATAGGAGTTCAACAGCATTGCTTGGTCAACTTGGAGTTGAATTGTATAATATATTGATGATACCCAATTGTAAAGTGACAGAAACCCTCAACCAGTGATTCCATGTAGATGTTAAACACAAGGAGAGGGAGCATCAAATCTTTAGCATTTTCCAAGTAAAGTTCAACTGTTATCTCTCCATGTGTCAACCCTAATTGAAAAAAGCTGGAGAGGGAGAGAGGGGGGGGGAGGAGGGAGGGAGAGAGAAAGAGAGAGAGAACTATTTTTCCTCTCATCCAAAAGGATACTATGGTCAATCCTATCAAAAGCTGCTGACAGAAGTTTAAAAGTTGTTTCATTTTAATATGAATTAATCAATTTGAACTTGATATTAATTTATTTTTGTTCTAATTATAATTCCCACCATTTTAGAAAACATGTTACTCATTTTAGCAATCAAATCTTGTGGTATTGTCAGTGATAAAATATCTTATACAAACTTTCTTTAAATGTAATAGTCAAAGTATTCTTATCTTCTTATCAATGACATTCTTCTTGTTGCATCATTCAAAATGTGAATTAGCCAAATAGTTAATTTTCAGATGAAGCAAATAGCTTCAGGTATTATACTTTCTTGAGAATATGCATTTATTTATCGTTTCAATCTACTCCTTTGCTTTCAACCCACTTTGGTCGAAAGTTCAGCATTTATTTTGTATAGGTTTTATATTTATATTGTACTTTCAGTTTGAAAAAGAAAATTGCATGTTTTTTCAGATAAATAAGTTAGGAAAAGAGGAGTAATTCTGATTTGGTATTATATCATTATAAAAATTCTTGCTGAAAACTCACTTCCCATCCTTTTAATTAGTCAAGAGTCCCAAGGCATTACAGAATATTTTCTACCAGTTACATTACTGAGTTATAACCTCATTATAACCTTATCCAAAATGATTCTCTTAACAAAAAAATTAATAAGGACATCCAATTACATTATCACATTTCTGTAGAATATGGAATTCACAAATTGCACATTTCTCTGATTAGACTTGAGAATTCTCAGCTACACAGTGTAGTTCATGTATGTGCTAAATGTAGCAATGTAGTAAAATAATAAACTAGTGCTTAATTGTCTTTGCTTTAAATTGGGGCATTTTTACAATACTCAGCTACTGAGAAAATTATTTTTAAAGTTTTCTAAAATGAATGGTTCTAACCAGGTCTCTGAAGTAAAACTAAGGGATGATTCCTTCCCTCCCACCCCCAGCAAAACCTTGTGGAAAGATTTATGTATTTTCTTTGTTGCTGAATTGGTTCATGTCCAGATCTGAGGCTGAGAGAGGCTTTAAAGAAGACAGACAGCAAATCAAGCTAGTCACTGCAGTACCATGGATAGCACTGAGTAAGAGGTGATCCATAGGACTGATATTAAATTAAACCCACTTTCTTATGTTTTGTCATCCAAGGCTCCTTCTTAGACTCTACTCCAGCAAAACAAAACAACAGAACAAAACCTCTGAAGACAAAGGCCTTTGGATGGGAATCTTGCATCCTTTTCTTTTCCGGTCTCATGGCTACCGGGAGTTTGTTACCTTCTAGAGTACATTGTCTTAAGGGAATAACGTTCATTGCTGCAGCTGATTACAGGAACCACGGTTTTAAGTCCAGATTGCTTTGATTTTCAGAGGGCTTTGGAATCTTAGCTTCAGATATTTCCAATTCTGGGGTGATGATAAAGACTTTTGTTTTCTCCACTGATAGGTTAAATTTTGTTGTTCCTCTTGTAGGTGACATTTGGACTCTTGAATAACTGTTACATCCTGTAACTAGAGCTACATAGATTATTGCCAGATTTGGGTAATTAAAAAAAATTAATTAGAGAAGGCTAAAATGATAATTTGGTTAAGAAGGGTGTAAAACATGAAGAAAATTCATTGACTTGCATTCTATTAAGCAATTTTAATATAACTTTTTGGATATATTATCACGATCGCCTGATGACTAGATAAATATAAAATTCTGAAAATAAAAGTTGATAAACAGTTAAATGGAATGTTGCAATGCTGACATATTAGTGGTTTTACCCAATGCAGCTAACATTACTTCCAACTTTTATGCAAATTTTACTGTGGGTGTGGCATATTTTCTGAGTGTGGCTTGCTGGCCATGTGGCTATGTGGGAGTGGCTTGATGATCATGTGATGGGTGGGTGGCTTAAAGGTCATGTGACTGGCTTAAAAATGGCCAATTTGATGTCACTCATGTCAAGGGTTTGGGTTAGGGTGCCTGGCCTGGCCTGGCCTCAAAGAGATACAATTTTACTATCTATTTACTATTACTTAACATGCAAAATATACTATTTGATTCTATGTATATATGACGTATGTTTACATAAGTATTATACACAGTCACACAAAAATATACATTATCTACGATATAAACTGTATGTGTATGTACCAACACACAAACACACGCACAGCTCTTCTAAAATTATACACACTCAAACTCATTTACTGAGATAGAAAAAAACATACCCAAAGCCCAGAATGGAAAAAAAGAAAAAAAAATTCTATCGGTTCTGCATACCTGACCAAAATTTTTCTATTGGTTCCGCGTACCTGACTGTACTGTAGGAGTCCCTCACTGATACATGTATACACATATGCACACAGAGTTTTGTTAAAATTCTCATGTGAACATACAAAAATGTGAAAGTTGAAACATTTAATTCACAAAGTAAGTCGCTTTTACATCACTTAATTCATTTGGAAATTTAACCTTCCCTTGCAGTTTTATCTATCTCTGATAGATTCATATGTCGGTTTCCATTTCTCCAGGGCTGCTCATGTGTTGCTTTTATGCCGTTGTGAAACCAAAGATTCCAGCTGGCACATCTCAGTTTGGTAATTCAATTTTTGGCTGCAAACATTTTTGATCTTTTGATAACCCTTGCTCACATCTGTCGTATATTATTCTGAGGAGTTTTTGCACAGGATGGCTTGTTATCTTTTTATAGGTGGTTGGCACTGGAATCAGGCTCTCTTTTATTTCTTGATTTGGAAGCAGCAGTTTATATGTCATTAATAAATGTTTCTGCCTGTGGTTAAGTTCATTTTGGGATAGCTGTAGAACGTTATGGAAGTAGAAAGATAGATTTCAAAGGAAGCACCAGTGGAGATCTGTAATAATAATATTTATATTCTTCATTGTTTAATGTGGTGTTCCTTTTCCACAAACCAACAGAACGCAGCTGAGAGCTTTTGTGGTTCTTTACACTATTTTTTTTATTGAAATGGTTGCTTGTCAAGTCTTAGAAAGGCATATTATTTTCATATAAATTCTGATTGATGTATTTGTTCTGGAAGGCAGCATGTCATGAAGATGATAGCTTTCTTTTGATGGTTCACTAATGAAGATACATTTTCATTGTCACTCAAATACTCAATGGCTTAGTCATACAGTTGTTCTACAAATTAAGAGACAAAATGATTTCCATCAATTCTTTCAAATTACAAAAAAATATGAATCAATATGATTTTTTCTTCATAGTTGCTATCCATCTAATAATCAAAAAATTATCTGGGTTGGTTACAATGCAAGTTATTATATATGGCTTTAAATAATCAAAAATAATGCTAACATATTATGTGATTGTTTACTTCCTTTTAAGATGTGTTTGTGTGTTATGGTTGGTAAAAATGTGATGTGCTTACATCTCTGCTGGCCAGAGATTTGGGCTTATTTTTCAGTAACAGGCACCAACTTGGAATCATAATGTACTACAGTATTATCGTATGAAGCATAAGGTAATTCATAGTGAACTATTGTTGATCTAGGCAAGATCAGAAAATATTAGGAATCTTGGTATGTACTTTAATGTGGTTAGGGTATTGTAACAGTATCTTGAAAACTGTCAAAGTTTTTTTTTCTATTTCAACTTATACTTAATAAGTATAATATACTTATACTTAATAGAGTCAAGGCAGAGTTATTTTGAGAGGTCTTTCACACATTTTCTACTTTTCCAGGAATTAAATAACTTATGCTGTAATGGCTTGGCATTTCTCATCCCCTTTTCTGTGTCAAACAAACATTCCACCAGAAATATGGCTCATTCATTTTCCATGTCTGAAATTGGAATCACAGCTCATGCCTGGTTTGTTTCCAATACATGCCCAAGATATTTGCCATACGTTAAAGCTAAATTGCTTGGTGCTTTCTCAAATTAACTCTCTAGTCTGAATTTGCTTGGTCTCAGAAATATGTCCCTTCCAACTTCTTTCTGAACAGCTATCAGTGTAAACACAGATCATCCTGGTGTCATAGCAGGATGCAAAGAGGTAATGAAATGGACTACAGATTGACTATTTCTGTTCAAAGAATCACTTTCATAGAGCATATAATCACACAGCTTCTCTGGAATTTTGGAGTTTTTTAGATCAGGGTAGGCAAAGTTGGCTCTTCTATGACTTGTGGACTTCAACTCCCAGAATTCCTGAGCCAGTCATGCTAGCTTAAGAATTCTAGGAGTTGAAGTCCACATGTCATAGAAGAGCCACCTTTGCCTACCCCTGTTCTAGATCAACCCCCTGGTCAAGGCAGGATATATTATACCATCCTGGTCAGTGGCGGATTGCTCTTACCGCTGCTACCAGTGCGGTGGGCATGCAGCTTTGGGTGTCTTGTATGCGTGGGTAGGTGTCCCAGCATGATTTTGCTTCTGAACATGCGCATGAGACGTGCATGCACAGAAGCAAAAAACCGTTGAAATCTCATGCGAGTGTGTGTCTTCTTGTGAGATTTTGCTTCCTGTGCATGCACAGAAGCAAAACACGCTGGGACGCACGCATGCACACGCAAGACCTCTGAAAATGCGCGTGCAGGTCAACATTTTCTACCAGTGTGGTGTCCTTATCCATTCTGGTAGGAACCCACTACTGATCCTGGTCAAATAGTTGTCTATTCTATTTTTAAAAAACCTCCAGTGATGGAGCACCCACAAACTCTGAAAGGCAAGCTATTCCACTGATTAATTGGTATAATGTAAGAAGATTTCTCTTCACTTCCAGGTTGCATTTATCTTTAATAAGCTTCCATCCATTACTTCTTGTTCTACCCTCTGGTGCTTTAGAGAATAAGTCAATCCCTTCTTCTCTGTGGCAGCCTCTCAACTACTGGAAGACAGTTAATATGCCTCCCCCCTAAATTCTCATTTTTGATAGGCTAGACCAGTGATTCCCTCGGGTGCTGAAAGAATGTGTGTGCATGCTGTTATGCATGCACGAATGTCCACACCCATAATTCAATGCCTGGGGAGGGCTAAAACAGCTTATTCTATGTCAGAAATGGCCTGTTTCCCAACTTCTGATGACTCCAATAGGCTTGTATTTCACTCTCCCCAGGCTCCAAAGGCTTCCCTGGAGACCGGGGAGGGTAAAAATGCCTTCCCCCACCCACCAGAGGATCTCAGGAAGCCAAAAATGCCTTCCCAGAGCCTCTGTGTGAATCAAAAATCAGCTGGCTGGTACACACATGCGCGTTGGAGCTGAGCTAGGACAACGACTCGTGTGCCAGCAGATATGGCTCCACGTGCCACTTGTGTCACCCGTGCCATAGGTGCGCCATCACTAGGCTGGACATATCTAGCTCCCTCAACCATTCATCATATGATTTAGTCTCCAGACCTCTTATTATTTTAGTTGATCTTTGCAGACTTGTTGGGGTCTTAGCATCTTTTTTGTACTATAGTGACCAGAATACTGTATGCAATATCCCAGTTGTGACCTCAACCAGTGCAGTATAAAGCAGTATTACCACTTCTTGTGATCTTGAGGTTCTCCCCCCTCACTGCAGGTGTTAAGATGCAAATGACTTCTTATGCTCTTACTGTAGTGGTTTATTTTTATTTTATTTATTTATTTATTTATTTATTTTGTCCAATACACAATAAGGGTTTTAGTGGGTATATATCTATATACACATAGTAAAATACATGATGAAAGTTATAGAGGAGATACTCATAGTAAAATATATCTAAGAAATAATAGAAAAGAAGATATAGTAATAGAACATATCAATGAACGAATAGAAGAAGAGATATAGGAATAGAAGAAAGGTATAGGAGATATAGGAGAGCAATAGGACAGGGGACGGAAGGCACTCTAGTGCACTTGTACTCGCCCCCTAATGACCTCTTAGGAATCTGGATAGGTCAACCGTAGATAATTTAAGGGTAAAGTGTTGGGGGTTTGGAGATGACACTATGGAGTCTGGTAATTAGTTCCACGGTTCGACAACTCGGTTACTGAAGTCATATTTTTTACAGTCAAGTTTGGAGTGGTTAATATTAAGTTTAAATCTGTTGTGTGCTCTTGTGTTGTTGTGGTTGAAGCTGAAGTAGTCGGCGACAGGCAGGACGTTGCAGCATATGATCTTGTAGGCAATACTTAGATCTTGCTTAAGGCGTCTTAGTTCTAAACTTTCTAGGCCCAGGATTGAAAGTCTAGTCTCGTAGGGTATTCTATTTCGAGTGGAGGAGTGAAGGGCTCTTCTGGTGAAGTATCTTTGGACATTTTCAAGGGTGATAATGTCTGAGATGCGATATGGGTTCCAAACAGATGAGCTGTATTCAAGGATGGGTCTGGCAAAAGTTTTGTAAGCTCTGGTAAGTAGTGTGAGATTGCCAGAGCAGAAGCTACATAGGATTAGGTTTACAACTCTTTGAAGCCTTCTTGGCTATATTGTTGCAGTGGGCTTTGGCACTTAAATCTTTTGTTATTAGTATATCAATATATTTCTGTCTTTTATAAATTAATGGGTACTCTTGGTGTATGGACTGGTGCTTGGTGATTGTGAAGCTGTGTCATTGTTGTCTAACTGCCATGGCTTTTTCCTTTCTTAAATTTCATCCAGTGTGCAAGGAACCCCCCCCCCCCCAGGACTTATTTGTTTGCTTGATAACTTTACAAAACATCTTTTCCCATTCTTTGCTTATGCTTACAGGCAATGAGGCAATAAAGAAGAGTCAAGAAGGTGATATGAATAAACACGTCAGAAATTCTGCCCAGGGAACCCCAAGTTTAGTTTTATCAATGAGATAAAACTATATCTATTTTTTAAAAATATATCTATTTTTGTTCTATAAATATATGTAATTTAATAGGAAGAAAAAAATGGGAGTACCATCTTTCTGAATTGCTGTGTTTACTACTCTTTCTCAGTTTCTTTTAACAGAATAGGGAGTTGCTTGTATTTAAGAAGAGGGAAGGAGGGTTCGGTGATTTGGTTGGAATATTTGGTTCCTGCAGCTCTGGTAAGGTGCTCAATGAATAGCAATAGCACTTAAGCTTATGTATCGCTTCACAGGGCTTTACAGCCCTCTATAAATAGTTTTCAGAGTCAGCATATTGCCCCGAAACTTCACTTTAATGACCTCAGAAGGATAGAAGGCTGAATCAACCTTGAGTCAGTGAGATTCGAACTGACAAACTGTTGGCAATCGGCAGTCAACAGAAGTAGCTTGCAATACTGCATTCTAACCACTGCACCACCACTGCTCATTAGCTGAATAACTATTGGCTGCTAGTACATGATATGAGTATTGCAGTACCATGAATTAGCAGAAACAGTGGACAATCAAATCAAAATGCTGAATCAAAGTTAGGTCATGTACAAGGCTAAACAAGATGTACACATTTGATCAACCATCTAGTACATCAGCTACTTCTTAGGCATGAGGCTTTGTATCCTATTTTGGCTTTTCCCATTTCTCAGTGATTTATGGGGATTACTGTAGCTTCTTACACATTCACTGTTGAAGTTCGGAGATTAGAAGTTGGAGATACAAGGGGAAAGCTGTTTTCAGTATAACCAGTTTGGAAATTCTCCTGCGTATGGGAGTTAAGTAATAAAATAAAAAAGCCTTTGAAAGCATCCAGTATGTGGCTTCTCTTTTAGATAAGTGAATATTACAACATAGGCCTTAACTCAGTCAAATGACAATATAGATTATTGTTAACTGACTTAGAATGACTCTATTTTTATTGCTTAGAGAATTGACTTGGTAAGGGGAACCATACTAAACTAAAAAATAGGAAAAAATAGTTTCCAAGAAACAAAGATTTGTGAAATTATATATAAATAATAATAATTGCATAAAGATGCAACATGAAACTCTATCTACATAGCTAACTGTAGGGTGTCTGTTCTTTTTCATAATCAACGTGTTTTATAGTCTGAGGTGTGAACATTTGCTCCAACATGCTCTGAAAACTAAATCTACTCAGATATATGTTTGGATGCTGCAAATGATAGACTAAAAGTTGTATTGAGTAGGGTTCATGGAAAATTCAAGACTTCAGTTCCAACTGTTTGCTGACCTCACTTCCAGCAGTGCTTTCATGCAGGGTTGGAATCGATCCTCCATGCTAAACTCCTACAATATATTATAATATCTGTGTGACATCCATATGCTTAGCTAACCTATAACACTGGGAACTCAGTGGGTTTTTTTGCCCCATATGTGTTGATTTCTGGCAGCCAAGCAATTAGAGTCAGTATGGAATTGAGGTTAGCGACTTGAGAATGGATCTCAAAGTGTCACTTTCAGCCAATCTCAACCCATCTCAACTCATCTCAACCCAATATATTTTCCAGGACTGTTGTGATAATAAAATAAGGAGAGATTCTCATTTTCATCTGTAAAAAGAGAAATAAGTAAGTAAGTAAGTAAGTAAGTAAGTAAGTAAGTAAGTAAGTAAGTAAGTAAGTAAGTAAGTAAGTAAATAAGTAAATAAGTAAATAAGTAAATAAATAAATAAATATCAATCTGGAACAAATTCAATGGGAAATAATTGATAACAATGAAAGAACACAATGAACATTAAGATAAATTTGTATGGGATTTTAAAGCTGAGATTAATTTTCAGGTCAGTCTTGGTGCCATGTGAAATCTAAAAACAATTTGACTCATCAGCCCTCAAACTGTCACTTAAGTGCCCTTTCCTTCCCTCTCTTTGTGGAGTGCAACTGAATGTTCTGACAGCCTCTTTTATGATGATAAAATAGCAAAATATGGATTCCAGGCAGTAGAATTTGCCTGAGGGGGAGACTGCATTACGTCCACCATCAGCCACTTCGACTCTTCAGAGAGGGGCGGCATACAAATCTAAATAACAATAACAATAACAACAATAATAACAACAACTGCTGCATAGATTTATCTTTAGCTGAAAGTAGATCTATTCAGATATTATGCATGAGACTAAGAGTAAGGTAAGGTTTTCCCAAACCACCTGGTAAAATTAGACTTACCGTATATACTCGACTATAAGTCACTCCGATTATAAGTCGAGGCCCCTACTTTTGCCACAAAAAACTGGGAAAATTTATTGACTCCCGTATAAGTCGAGGGTGGAAATTGCAGTGGCTACTAGTAACTTATAAAAATGGAAAACAATAAAATTACATCAATTGAGGCATCAGTAGATTAAATGTTTTAGAATATTTATTTCAAAGAAAACCAGTAAACTAGCTCTGTAAGTTTAAAAGAGGGTAAACAGGTATATGTCCCCCCAAGGCAGGTATAGGCAAAAAAAAATGCAAGTACTTACCAATGTTCTCTGATTTTTTTTCGGTGTGGGCAGAAAAGTATAGTGTCTGAGCGGCATTCCCTTTGGGACTGGGTGGCATAGATAGATAGATTGGATGGATGGATGGATGGATGGATAGATGGGTAGATGGATAGACAGACAGACAGACAGACAGACAGACAGACAGACAGACAGACAGATAGATAGATAGATCCCTTGAACCATTTCCAAAAACAGGTGAGGGCTGGGGGTTTTTTCCTCTGTTATTGTTTGGGTGCTTTTTACCATATATTTCTCTCTCTCTTTTGTTTCTCTCTCTTTCCTCTAATTCTCTGCTTCAATCATTTTCTCATTTCTCTTTTTTTTCTTCTTCCCTTTTTGCTCTAATTTCTCTCTCTCTTCTCTCTCTCTCTTGCTTTCTCTCTCTTTCTCCCCCTCTTTCTCTCCTCTCTTGCCCCCTCTTTTTCTCTCCCCTCTTTCTCCCCTCTCTTGCCCCCTCTTTCTCTCTCCCCCTCTTTCTTCCCTCTCTTGCCCCCTCTTTCTCTCTCCCCACTCTTGCCTCCTTTCTCTCTGCCCCGTCTTTCTCCCCTCTCTTGCCCCCTCTTTCTCTCTCCACCCTCTTGCCCCCTTTCTCTCTCTCTCCCCTTTCTCTCTCCACCCTCTTCCTACCTGTGTAACGGTGGCCGGCTCAATCTTGATGCGGGCTGCCGCCATCTTGTAGTGGGATTGGGTGGCAGAGAGGACCTGGCGGCGGCGGGAGACAAAGTGAAGCTTGTGCTTCGGGCACACTGGGGCAGAGTGGGCCGAGGCCAGGCCCGTCGCCCATGGCTGCAGGGGGCAGCCCCAGCGTGGCAGCGGGGGAGGAGGAGGCGAAGCCGGCTGCCCGGGTAAGTGACGCGTTTTAAAAGTGCGCCCAGGGAAGTGGGCGCACTTCTCTGGGCGCAAACAGGAAAAAAGCCGTTTGGCTAGGGGGTGGATTCTTGCTTTTAACCGGGCAGTTGCTGCTTCTTTCAAGCTGAAAGATGGCTGTCTTTCCCTAAGCTGCTTCCTGGAGACTGCTAAGCATATCGCTCTGGGAGAGGGGGCAACTGCTCGGTTAAGAAGCAAGAATCCACCCCCTAGCCAAATGGCTTTTTTTCTGTTTAGCGCGGCGTTCGAGCGCTAAACAGGAAAAAAGCCGTTTGGCTAGGGGGTGGATTCTTGCTTCTTAACCGAGCAGTTGCCCCCTCTCCCAGAGCGATATGCTTAGCAGTCTCCAGGAAGCAGCTTAGGGAAAGACAGCCGTCTTTCAGCTTGAAAGAAGCGGCAACTGCCCGGTTAAAAGCAAGAATCCACCCCCTAGCCAAACGGCTTTTTTCCTGTTTAGCGCTCGAACGCCGCGCTAAACAGAAAAAAAGCCGTTTGGCTAGGGGGTGGATTCTTGCTTCTTAACCGGGCAATTGCCGCTTCTTTCAAGCTGAAAGACGGCTGTCTTTCCCTAAGCCGCTTGCGCCCTCTTGTGGTGACTTGTCAGTCACCCGAGTATAAGTCGAGGTCGGGTTTTTCAGCCCATTTTTTGGGCTAAAAAACTCGACTTATACTCGAGTATATACGGTAATTAAAAATAATTAAGACAATTAAAATTAGACTTAACATTATAGATGTAGACAAATATTGGATGGTCATCAAACAGAAAAGTCACTGGAGGGACAGAACCACCTCTCTGCTTGCATATCTTCTCAGATTTATGCATTATGGCATGCATAGATCCTACTTTTGGTCAATGAAAGTACAGTAGTTTGGTTCTTGAAATGATATTACTAGTTTGATGGGGTGGAGATGGGGCAATCATTTGTGTAGCTGCAATGTTGTAATAATATTATACATTTATGGAGGGGCATTAGAACACAGGATGAAAACCGGTAGTATATAATTTGGTTTGTTAAGTCAGATATGAAAAATCTTAGAGCAAATTTGCTAGTGTAAAACAATTATATGTTTGGGATTCATGGGAAAAGAAAATACATTCCCTACAATATATGAAACTTAATATGAGGTTAAACATCAGAATAATTGAGGAAAGATAATTAGTTTTCTTTCTAGGGCAGTGTATATGTGTGTACACACATGGGTAAAAAGCAGGGGCGGGCTACTGCCCGGATTGGGGGTAACGCAGTGGGGTAGCAAAAATGGAGCTCCACCCCAGAACACCCAATTTGCACTGAAAGATGTTGAAAGAAAATGCATAAGCCATGCCTACAGTGTGGTAGTAAAAATTTTGGTAGCCATTCATTCTTTCATTCATTCATTCATTCATTCATTCATTCATTCATTCATTCATTCATTCATTCATTTATTTATTTATTTATTGTTAGAGTTGAAAGGGACCATGCAGGTCATCAACTCCAACCACCTGCCTGAGCAGGAAACCCTGTAGCACCCCAGCCAAATGGCAGTACAATCTCCTCTTAAAAATGTCCAAAGTATTGGAGTTCACAACGTCCGCTGGAAGGTTGTTCCACTGGTTGATTGCTCTTTTGTGTGAAGACTGATGTAAAGTAGGCATTGAGCAGCTGTGCTTTATCTTCGTTGTCTGTGATTTCATTACCGTCTTCATTTTTTAGTGTAGTAACTGTTTCCTTGTTTTTCTTCTTGTTGTTTATGTGATGGAAGAAACTTTTTTTGCTGTCATTAACTTTCATTGCAAGGTATCATTCTTGTTGAGCTTTTGCTGTTCTTATTTTTTGTTTGCAGGTTCTGGCTGTTTGCTGATATTCCGCCTTGGTTATGAGTCCTTCCTTCCATTTTTTGTATTTGGCTTTTTTTCTTTTACATTTTCTGTGCAGTCTTTGTTTAGCCATGCTGGTTTCATTTCAGTTTTTCTGCTTTTCTTTTTCATGGGGATTGAATTGTGCTGGGCACAATACATTAAGTGCACAAGCGTGCCTCCCATCCCCTGTCCTATTGTCTCTTCTATAACTCTCTATCTTTTTCTTCTACCACTATATCTCTATCTCTTCTTCTACTATATTATTCCTACATCTTCTCCTCTATTCTCCCATTAATCTATGTACGATGTGTATATCCCCTGTAACCTCATTGTGTTTTGGACAAAATAAATAAATAAATAAAATAAACAAATAAATGAAAGCTTATCAAAGCTTCATGAAAGAGAGGTAATCCTTTAAAATTTTGCACAGAAATTGCAAGCATTCTAAAAAATTTAGTTCTTATGCGGAACTTTTCTCTTGCTCAGAGATGTGAATCAGTATTATTTTTTTAAGAAAATGTAAATCCAGCAATATTTGTTTTGGTTTTGTTCTTTAATTTGAAATGGATTCGTAGTATTTACATCTACAACCCATCCCATCCCTTTGTGCTAAAAGTAAATGAACTTGCATTTAGTAAGTTTAACTCTAAATAAGGGGTCTTAAGGAATCTTAAAAAAAAGAAAAAGAAAAAAGGTATTTTAAATTTGTGCTTTATTTGCACTCTGTACAATTGATTGATCATTTTACATTTTACTGTAAATTTGTAGCTATCATTTCAGTGTGAAATAACACTAATTTACAAATGAGCTACTTTCTCTTTGCTGTTGTTAAAAATACAAATGACATCTGTAATTTTGTAGCAAGTATATCAAAAAGGGAGATAAGTTCAGTGACGTAAAACTAATGTTGGAATGTTTTATTAAGAAAAATGTTTAAGTATTAATACATCTTATTGATTCCATATTAGCCTATTTATAGCTGAAAATAAGTTCAGCATTAGATTCTGGTGATGAATTTCTTGTTTAAAATTCTCTAATCTTAATCCTTCATATGACCAATCAACTGTCTCCAGATATCCATCCTACCGGTCTTCCAGAAATCTGTTAAAACTTGGCTTTTACAGCAGGATTAGGAGATTAGGAATGAGTGACTGTATGTATAGTTTTGTGTTTTTATGTATTCCCTATTACCGTGTTTCCCCGAAAGTAAGACAGTGTCTTACTTTCTTTTTATCCCCAAAAGCCCCACTACGTCTTACTTTCGGGGTATGTCTTATATTGGAAAAAAATTGAAAGGGTCGCGTTCCCGAAGGCGGCATCTCCCCAGAGTCCAGAAGGGCAGCCGCGGGACAGGAGCCTCGTGAGCCCTTTTCCAAGTTCAACCTCAGGGCTCCAGGGCAGCCTCATCAAGGGCGACAGCCGCCCTCGTTCTCCTCCTCTTCCTCCTCCTCCATCACCGCCGCCACGCCGCGCTGCTCACCCAGAGCGAGGGGAGGAGGATCTGAAGAGAGCGCCAATGGGAAGGAAGTGCCCCGACCTCGTCTCGGGCGACAAGGGGTGGAAAGGGGGGGGGTCCTTTCAAGGGCTCCGAGAGCCTGTCCCCTGCTTCTCCCCAAGGAGGGACTGTTATTTCCCTCAAAAGCCCCGTGGAAGCGAAGGCGACAAGCGGTTTCAAGGCTCCCTCACTTATCTCGCACCCCCCCAACACCATCACCACAGTCCCTTCTCTTCCCCTCTTCGAGACGCGGGCAAAGGATGGGTGGGGACTTTCCTACCTCTGGCCTGGCGGCTTCCCTTGCAGGGCCGTTTCTGAGGAGCCCACAGAGTTCATAATGGTGGAAACCCGCAGCCGCCAAGGCAGGGCCCTTGACCACCTCAACTGCCGCGGAGAGGCTGCGCCGTGACCCCTTGACGCCGCCTCTTTCCTCCCTGTGGCTAACTCGGCTCCGCCGGCAAGTTTCACTGGCTCTCGAGGAGGCGAAAGCGAAGGCAGGAGCAGGTCGCTTGCTGCAGCAAGCCCCGCCGTCTCCAGCCGACAGCTCCCTCTAACGAGCCGAAGCTTAGCAGTCTGGCTTCGTTCCTCCATCAGCCAAACTCCCCAGCGGGCTGGGCCTCAGCAGGCCGCCTCCCTCACAGCTCCCCTCCCCGGTCCCGGAAGAAGGCAGCGAAAGCGCGCCTTTCTTCCCGCTTAAAAAAGGAAGGCAGCTAGATGAGAGGGAGGCGGCAATACCCCCGTGTTTCCCCGAAAGTAAGACATATGTCTTACTTTCGGGGTACGGCTTATATTAGCCGACCCCCCTGAAACCTCCGATACGTCTTACAATCGGGGGTGTCTTACTATCGGGGAAACACGGTACTTACTGTTTTTACTATTGTAATGTTTTTATATTGTTTTAGTAGCTGTGATTATTGTTAGCTGCCCAGAGTCCTGTTGGAGCGGGACGGCATATAAATATTACTAATAAAATAAATAAAATAAATTTGTCTTGCCCTTCTTATTGAAGAATGGGCATATTTTTCTTTTCTTTTTATGGCTTGCATCTTTTTAAAGCTTCCCCTCCCCTCTTTTTTACAAAGTGAAAATGTCATTTTCAGCTGTTCTTTAGTTTTTACGTTTCCTTCATCAGTGAAGAGTTTTTTTTAAAAAAAATGATGTAATGCTTGTTTAGCATATAACAGATTTCCCTCCTGGAGATGGCTGGATACAGTTCAGGCAAAAAAGGGTTTGGTTGCTGGGAAAACCATTCTTTCTCTCCCCCGCTTCTCCCTCTCCCCCCACATCCCATTGCACAGAATTGTATGAGAAATTATAGGCTGAGAGAATAACTAGCATTCCACGTCTCATTTATACATGGAAATATATGTCTGCACACGCTAGACCACACACAAGAGTCTGCATATAGGCTAACTGTTCCCTGGTGATACTATCTTACTTGTTGCTTCATATCTTTAGGGCATAGTTTTATATTGCTTTAGGAAAGCAACTGTGCAACAGGTCTTCGGTTCCTTTACACCTGGGAAATTGTAAAGATACATAAACTAGGGAATGGATTTCAAGTCCAGTTTATGTTGCATTTAGAGAAAAGCCCATTTTAAAAATAGCCTTTTCACCCTACTATCTTCCTGAAAAAAAGTAATAAATAAAAATATAATCTAAGAGTTGAGTGCAACAATGATAATATAATAGTGTAATAGTGAGTTTTATCAAAGACTAGTATTTTTAAATGTTGGTGCAGATATGAAGATTAGACCTCACATTTTAAAAATATGGACAGTTCAATGCCTCCATAATAGCAATGTCAAACTTCATCAGAAATCCATTTATTTTTAAACCAACCACTACAATTAAAAATCTATATTTGTTTTAAAACATAAAATATATTGAATTCCTTTTGAGTTGATTATTCTTGATGAGATGTACAACAGGTTGTAAATACTGAAATTACTAGAGAACAGCAGATGGGAAGACACATTGCATTAAGACTATGTCTTCTTTTCAGTTAACAAGTTGTGTGATGCCAAACTTTGTGGTTAATTGACTTATTATGTCATGGATTACTGTAATGTATAAACCAAGACATAAGCCAGTATGACTTTTTCAAATCATGGTTAAACCAAACCGTAATTCATGTGGTATGTGAACACAGCCCTTCATTGTTAGGCTTAAAGGAAGATTGGGGTGGGGTGGGGTGGGGGTGGGGGGCACTTAGTGAATGAAAAAAAATGCACTCTGAAGTATTTTTATGTTTTAGAGTTTAAGTCAGTTACACCTTAAAAATGTTTAGAAATGTATTTACTCAATTTTATAATTTCTTTTTTCCAATGATGGCATACTTCAAAAAGGATGTAAGTGACTAATTTAGAATAGTTTATCTCAGTGGTGGGTTGCTCCTGGTTCAGCAAACAGGTAGTAGCAGTGGCAGGAGGTTCCACCAACCCACCTGGGATGCAGGATGCATGCGCAGAAGCATCACATACATGTGAGCATGCACGAACGGGTGAACCAGTAGCAACAGGATTTAGAACCCACCACTGGTTTATCTTCAATTTTAAGGGGAAAATATCGATTAAAGGCTTTGCAATAGCTTTGAAAATATTTGGCTAGTCATTTTCAGCAACAATGTGTTCGTGTTTTTAATTCATTGAGGAATTTTTGAAAAATAATTTTTATTGATTTACAAAGAAGATTATGTACAAAGGGAGAAAGATACATCTTGATTAACAACATTGTGATAACCTAACATATACTTGCGGTTATGCCATGATTACTCCATTCAATTATTTTGCTAAACCAATACATATCATAACCTATTGTGGTTAACATAATACGTCTCTATAGTTCGTTATCTTTTGAGTCTTTTGGATCTTCCTCCCAACCCCTCCCCCCCATTGAACTGTAATAGTTCTAAAAGGTCTAAATTGTTTATTTGGGCGACATATGGAAGCCGCGGTTTCGTTGATGTAGTATTTATATCAATATATATTTACATTTGAGAAGAAATCGTGTTGGATTGATCAAGGTATTCTTAGTAGTCCGATATTATCCTTCAGAATTCTAGAGTTTTTCTACAGTCATTTCTACGCTTTCCACTAATATTTTAATATTTTAGTATTTTAATATATCTACGTTTTGTAGTATTTCCTTATATTTTCCCCCTTTCTTCATTTGTTTCTTTTTTTAATTTTTACCCAGTTGTAAAATTTTTCCCAGTTTTTGTAGAATTTCGAATCTTCCTTATTTTTGAGTTTTTGAGTAAGCCTATCCATTTCTGCACAGTCATAGATTTTTTTGATGATTTCTCTTTCAGTTGGTATAGTATCTCTTTTCCAGTTTTGCGCTATTGTTATTCTGGTAGCTGTGATTATATGGTGTATTAGGTACGTGTCTTCTTTCTTATTTTTCAAATCAATTATGCTCAAGAGGAATATTTCTGGTGTAAGTTTTAAGGAAATTGTTGTGATTTGTTGTATCCATGTTTGGATTTTTTCCCATAGTTTTTTGATAAGGGGGCAAGTCCACCATAAATGAAAGAATGTTCCAATTTTGCTATTGCACCTCCAACAATTTGGTTTTATGGTAGGATAGATCTTGGCCAATCTCGTTGGTGATAGATGCCATCTATAAAACATTTTTTGTAGGTTCTCTTTATATGGAACTGATTTAGTAATTTTCAGGTTTCTCCACATTTGTTCCCATTGTTCAATGTAAATGCAATGCCCTATGTTTTTAGCCCAGGTAATCATATTTTCTTTTACTAATTCAGTTTCCATAGAGTACCCCATTATATAATTATACATTTTGGTTATATTTTTTTTCGGATATCCTAATAGTATTTTATCGATTGTACTTTCTTTTTCTTGGATCCCTTCTTTTTTTTTGTCTCTATTCCATTTGTCAAAATTTGAGCGTAGGACCACCAGTCAATATCGATATTTTGATTTCTTAGTTGCTGTCTAGATTTTATATCTCCTTTCTCATCTAATATGTGGTTGAGGAATTTTTATCTTTCCTCTTGCAGCCTCACTTGTTAATTACTTAGTCATCACTTATGTCAATTTCATTATTTGTTTAATAAAAGAATTCTTAAGCATTAATGGTATTTTTATGTCTTCTAAAGTCAATATTTTGGGCGTTCTTTCCCTGTTATAACAAAAATGAAGAAATAATTCTTACTCATATGTGAGGCTGATGATGTCCTTGTCAGGGATCTTAATAATAAAATGTCTAAATTCCATTCAACTCAGTGTATAACTTTTCCCTTGAGTATGGAGATGAACTGAGCCATTGCAGGAACAGGAAGGAACATGCATTTTAAGATTGAATAGATCATCCTAATTGGTCCCAAATTGATTTGCAAAAATAGATTTGAAAATATGTTTTTTCCCCAGAACAAGTTTAGCATTGCAAAACTCACCACAAAAACTGGAATAAATCAGTTTTATTCAGATACTTTTCTCTCTGTACAATATGCTGTTTCTAAAATGAAGAAAAATTAATTAAACTAAATTATACTAATTGTACTAAATATGCTATTTAATATAAATAGTATTACTGGTCTGCTTTTTTGTGCCATGGAAGCATTGACTTGATTATTAAAGCATTTAACCAATTCATCTTATACAGTTATATTATTTAGTAAAATATGACATGGTTGTAATTCAAATGATCCTTTAACATTGTACATTGTTTCATGATGATTACAATAAATACTGTATAGATAAATGATTACATTGAGTTCAAAACTGGACATTAAAAAAATGTTAATAGAGTTTTGATCTTATTGTCTTTAGGTTTAAATCAGATAATCCAGGATTACAGAATACTTTGCTTCTCCATATCAGCCATGGGTTAAAATTTCATTTTGACAATGCTTAGAAAATGGTACTTCTCCATTTTTTTTGCAAAATTATCTTATTAGTTGTTTTTCCAGTTTAAAATTTACAATTAATAGTTATTGCTTTTTATTTCTCTGTGTTGTAAAATTATTAAATATGTAAAATATATTAAATGGCTTTACTGTTGCGATATTTTGCTATTATTCTATATATTTATATATTATTATTTTATTAAAGGTTGATGCCTTGAGACTACGTTTAGAAGAAAAAGAAAGTTTTCTTAATAAAAAAGCCAAACAACTGCAAGACCTCACAGAAGAAAAAGGAACTCTGGCTGGAGAAATTCGAGATATGAAGGACATGTTAGAAGTTAAAGAAAGAAAAATTAATGTTCTACAGAAAAAGGTAGGTGTTATAACAAGGACCATTACAATTGAACAATCAGTAAAAATACGCAAGGCTGACCAGAGAACAACCAATTACTACCCTTTTCGTTCTTTCTTCTTCTTTTTTTGGTTAAAAAACTTTGCTGACTCTTTCCTCTGTTTTTTTTAAGACTGAGAGAAACCTTTAATACTTAAGTGTCGTACACTCAAAAAGCAGAAAGCTATATAGGAAATAAGCTCTCTATATTCAGAAGCATCTAAAATGGATTAGGAGGTATTGCACCATGAACAGATTTTTTTAAAAACAGCTTCCTTCATTTCATATACAGTGTTCCCTCGATTTTCGTGGGTTCGAACTTCGCGAAAAGCCTATACCACGGTTTTTCAAAAATATTAATTAAAAAATACTTCGCGGGTTTTTCCCTATACCACGGTTTTTCACACCCGATGACGTCATATGTCATCGCCAAACTTTCATCTGCTTTTAATAAATATTTTTTTTAATAAACTTTAATAAATAAACATGGTGAGTAATAATCTAAATGGTTGCTAAGGGAATGGAAAGTTGCAATTTAGGTGTTTAAAGTGTTAAGGGAAGGTTTGTGATACTGTTCATAGCCAAAAATAGTGTATTTTCTTCCGCATCTCTACTTCGCGGAAATTTGACTTTTGCAGGCGGTCTCGGAACACATCCCCCGCGAAAAGCGAGGGAATACTGTATCTCACTTTCAAACATCTTATCTACACATTAACAGAGGGATAGAAGAATCAACATCACATGAAGTTTTAGTACCACTTTATAATGCCTTGGTAAGACAAGGATTATTAGAGAACAAGAGGCTCAAACGTATGAAGAACAGTTGCAAGAATTGGGTGTGTTTAGTTCAGTGAAAAGAAGAACTATGGATGACATGATAGCAGTGTTCCAATATCTAAGAGACTGCCACAAAGAAAAGAGGTTCAATTTATTCTCCAAAGCTGAAGGCAATTGAGAATAGGTTGTATGGATGGAAGCTAATCAAGGAGAGAGGTAACCTAGAACTAAGAAACTCCCGGACAGTGAGAACAATTAACCAGTGGAATGACTTGCCTCCAAAAACCTCCAACACTTAAGGTTTCAGGAAGAGATTGGACAGCAACTTGTCTCAAAAGGTATCGGATATAGAAGATTTTAATGATCCCTTCCAACTCTGTTATTCTGTTACTCTGTTATCACCTAGTTGATCTTGCTTGAGCCTGAAAAAGTTTAACAGGATTGTATCTGGTAAGGCATTCTAGAATGGAAGGATAGACTTGGAAGTTTGAAACAACCAACAATCATTCTCATTTTATTTCATGGGAAAGAATATGGATTTAAATTCAAGTGAAATTTCAGACCCCCTTCATCAATCTTAATTATGAAGAGCCAAGAGATATCTGTGGATTATTACTAGAGAATATTCACACCAACAGTTTTAAGTCTCTCAGGCTTCTCCATTTTCATTGACTTGAAAAGAAAAATAAAAATAAATTGCTATGGGTTTGGTCAGACTGAAAAATGGGACAGAAGACTGAAGATCTATAGCAGAACACAATATAACACAACATAAACAATGAACAATTTAATATTTGCATATAGTCATACAAATATTTGATCACAAAATGACTGGGGAGGTGGATAATGTTTTTTTTTTCTAATTCGCTTACTTCCTATTTTTACACAAATTAATTCTTGTTTTTGCTTACAAGATCAAATATTTTTTTCTAAGTGTAAAGGTAAATAGTGCTATAAAGATTAAGGGATTCAGACCAGTTATTTCTGTTAAAATGCCTGGGTTATGGCTGTAGTTTTCTCTGTGGCCTTGAGGACTGCATGATTTATTTCCAACAGATGGTGTGATAAATTCATTCATACATGATTTATCTGAAGAAAGTTTTAACTGAAACACTATCCTCTTTCCCTTCCAATTGTTTAAGTAAATTCATATCATTATATTATAAAGAAAAAGGTCACTGTTTATTTTCTTTAGGTCTGTGTGCAGCCTCCAAGTTAGGTATTGGGTTTTCCATTTTTTAAAAAAATTCTTATTAAGTGTATAAGCATAGGCTGATTGTAGAGCATATCTTCCTTTTTTAAAGGCCTTTTCTACTTACCTTTATCCAGAAGGCTATTTTACCTTTTCTTCAGGACCAAATAAAGTACAGGTGAAAGCTTGTAGACAGATTCATGGATACCAGGCATATAGATGGTTATTGAAATGGATGTCCAAGTGCTGCCTCTATGTTGCTTGAGGCAGGCAGGATTCCCTTGAGTACCATTTGTTGGGGGTCAAGGGAAAGGGAGGGTCTTGCCTTCTCTTTCTGCTCAAGATCCCCATGGACAATTGGTGGGCCACTGTGTGACACAGAATGCTGGACTCGATGGGCTTTGGCCGGATTTATCATGGCTCTTCTTATGTTTGTATGTTCTTGTCTGCGGAAGGAAGCATGAAGTGCTCCAAAATCTCCTGGTAGACGGCTGCATTGACTTGGACTTAATGAAGCACTGTGGACTAATATCAGCAGATGAAATGGTTGCCCAAATCAACACAGACTGTGGAAACTTTTGCATCTCATTTGGAAACCAAGGACCCAGAATATGGAGGAAGAATGGAGAGGCACGCACTGCAAGATGTTTGAAGTCCAGTGTGAAGTTTCCACAGTCTATGTTGATTTGGGGAGCCATGTTATCTGCTAGTTTTAGTCTATGTGAGTGATGGCGAACCTTTTTTTCCTCAAAAAAGAGCGTTTTTTTGCCAAAAGAGCGTGCGTGCATTATATTGCGCATGCTTGAGTGCCCACACCCATAATTCAATGCCCGGTGAGAGCAAAAACAGCTTAATCCCCCCAGAGGTCCTCTGGAGGCCAGAAACATCCTGTTCCCCAAGTTCTGGTGGCCCCAGTAGGCTCATGTTTCACCCACCTCAGGCTCCAAAGGCTCCTCTGGAACTGGGGGAGGGTAAACACACCCTCCCACATCTTCCCGGAGGCTCTCTGCAACGTGTTTTTCCAGGATCCGGTTGAGTAGCAGGAGGGAGGGAAGAGACTGCTGCTCCGCTGGACTACGGCATTAAGATCAAATATAGGGAAATTTTTCAGTTAATTTTGAAAAACAACAGATAGTTCAGAAGGATTAGACTCCCCCGTTTCGGAGGATCGTGTTACCTTGTGTCTTGGCAGTGCTTTTCTCTTTATTTCCTGCTGTGAGAAAGCTGGGAGCCCCGATCAGCTGGGGCTCGGAAAATGGCGATCGTGACCGAGCTGGCTTGATTCTGCCCTGAATCCACACTTTTTAAGAGCATTCTGCAGTGGGGTGAGCTGTATTGTTGCAATTACATTGAGGCTCAACCCGGGGGCTGGCAGAGATAAGAAGAGTGGGGGTTGCCGCCCAGAATTGACTCATACCGACACGGACAGAGGTGGAAAAGGAGAGGTGGAGAGGGACTGAGAAGGAGCGAGCGAGCGTGCGAATGTTCAGGGCAAGCATGCTGGGCCGACTGTGCACGGGCCGAGGAGGAAAGTAGATGGAGGAAAACGTCCCCCACAACAGCAGGACGTTCCCAAAAACAACGGGATCTACCGGATAGACGCTGGACGCCGAGTGGTTACATGGTGGGCACGCTCGATGTCGGAGGGCTTTGCGGTGGACATACTTGGTGCTGGAGTGCCTGGAAGAAGGAGGGCCTGCCATTATAGTGAACAAGGAGATTATGAGAAAGAAACTGCCAGATTGAAATTGACAGTATGAAAACCTTGTGGCTGCTGGATGCTATAACTGAAGACCAGGAGATACAGAGATACCTCTCAAATAACAGCAGAGGTACTGGTAGACATTTGGGGCGACCCATGAGAGACCGGGGGTGTCGTGGAGGTGAGAAAGCTGATAACAATGACAGTGGCAAAGAGAAAACCTGGGAGGACAGAGGACAGAGTTTATACTCAGGACTGTTTGTCCTACTAATAACATCATACATCCCTTGGACTCACCTTTTTAGACTGGATGATATCTATTTGAACTTGGCTTAATTGATTAATTAACTGACCAGTTGAAATATCTTCTACCTATATTTTTATTTTTATTACTTATATTTATCTATATTTTTAATAATTAATATTTTAATAATATGAACTGTTAGTTTTATATTAACTCTTTTTAATTAAATTATTGTGGGGATTTTTAAGTGGATGGGAGGATGGTAGTGATGGCATGAATGAATGGGACTATTTTAGTAATTATTGGAATGAATGGAATACTGTGAATGAAAATGAATGGGAGGGGGGTGATAGATGGAATGGAGTGGGTGGGGGGATTACAGTGATCCCCCGGTTATTGCGTCCCCGACCATTGCGAACAGGGTAATTCGCGATTTTTCAACCCGGAAGTCAAAACACCATCTACGCATGCGTGCCCTTTTTTCTATGGGCACGCATGCGTAGATGGCACCCAGCAAATCAGCTGCTGGGCGGCTTCCCTGGGTCTTCCCCCTCTTGCTGGCGGGAGGGCGAGCAGCGGGCATCAGCAAGGAGTTTCCCCACCGCCCACGCAAACTCCTCGCTGCCGCCCGCCCTTCGCCCGCCCACACCGTTCATTCTCGCCACTTTGGAGCTGAGTCCTGAAGCGAATTCGCTTCAGGACTCAGCTCCAAAGCGGCGAGAGCGAGTGCGGACAAGCCGTTCGCTGGCGCTAGCTCTCGCCTGCCTGCCCGGTAGCGAGGAGCCGCCTGCCTGCCCGCTAGCGAGGAGCCGAAGATTGGGGGCAGCGCGGGTGTTTTAAAACGTCCCTGCCGACATGGGGGGCTCGCTAGCACACCCCCAAACCCGGGTTGGGGGTTCGGGGGTGTGCTAGCGAGTCCCCCATGTCGGCGGGGACGTTTTAAAACACCCGCGTGACTTTCCAATGAGTCCCGAAGACAACGCGTTTGTCTTTGGGACTCATTGGAAAGTCGCGCGGGTGTTTTAAAACGTCCCTGCCGACATGGGGGGCTCGCTAGCACACCCCCAAACCCGGGTTGGGGGTTCGGGGGTGTGCTAGCGAGTCCCCCATGTCGGCGGGGACGTTTTAAAACACCCGCGTGACTTTCCAATGAGTCCCGAAGACAACGCGTTTGTCTTTGGGACTCATTGGAAAGTCGCGCGGGTGTTTTAAAACGTCCCCGCCGACATGGGGGGCTCGCTAGCACACCCCCAAACCCGGGTTGGGGGTTCGGGGGTGTGCTAGCGAGTCCCCCATGTTGGCGGGGACGTTTTAAAACACCCGCGCGACTTTCCAATGAGTCCCGAAGACAACGCGTTTGTCTTCGGGACTCATTGGAAAGTCGCGCGGGTGTTTTAAAACGTCCCCGCCGACATGGGGGGCTCGCTAGCACACCCCCAAACCCGGGTTGGGGGTTCGGGGGGGTGCTAGCGAGCCCCCCATGTCGGCGGGGACGTTTTAAAACACATGCGCCGCTTTCCAATGAGTCCCGAAGACAAACGTCAAACTTCCCCGTTTGTCTTCGGGACTCATTGGAAAGCGGCGCGTGTGTTTTAAAACGTCCCCGCCGACATGGGGGGCTTGCTAGCACCCCCCCAAACCCGGGTTGGGGGTTCGGGGGGTGCTAGCGAGCCCCCCATGTCGGCGGGGACGTTTTAAAACACACGTGCCGCCCCCAATCTTCGGCTCCTCGCTAGCGCTGCGGAAGTAAAAACACCATCTGCACATGCGCAGATGGTGTTTTTACTTCCGCAGCGCTACTTCGCGAAATCCCGCTCGTTGCGGGGGGTCCTGGAACGGAACCCTCGCAACGAGCGGGGGATCACTGTATAATATGTATGGAATGAATGAATATGACATGAATGGAATTTTTGGCACACCTGACGCTGGAGGGGCAGGAGGGGAGGGGACACTTATCTCTGGGGTGGCAGAGGGTCAAAATATCCCGGTCTTGCTGGGGAGAGGCAGGTATGGCAGAAGCCATGGAGCTAGCCATTCCAGGGGAAGGAGGGATCTCTGCTTAGTAGCGATCCCTTCTTCAGGCTCCATGAGCTTAACTCAAGGCACTGGTGATGAGTGTAATTCTGGCCCTGGGCTCAAGTTGTTGCTACTCAATGCCAGGTCGGTGGTAAATAAAGCTCTCCTCATCCGGGATCTGATCCTGGATGAGGAGGCCGACCTGGCTTGTGTGACCGAAACCTGGCTGGGCCCGGAGGGAGGAGTTCCTCTCTCTGAAATTTGCCCAGCTGGGTTTCGGGTATGGCACCAACCTCGACCCCAGGGAAGGGGGGGAGGAGTGGCTATTATAGCCAGGGAGAGTCTTGGCCTGCGTAGGCTCATTGCCCCAGAGGTTGCGGGTTGCGAGTCCCTCCTGGTGAAGTTGGACTTAGGGGTTCAGGTGGGCTTGTTACTCATGTACCTGCCTCCCAGCTGTGTGTCAACAGCCCTGCCTGTGCTACTCGAGGAGGTGGCCGGGCTGGCGGTGGAGTTCCCTGGACTTATCGTCCTGGGGGACTTCAATCTGCCGTCGCTCGGCGGTTCCTCTGGACTGGCACAGGAGTTCATGGCCACCATGACAGCCATGGACCTGACTCAAGTAGTTCAGGGTCCGACTCACGAGGGTGGGCACGCACCCGATATGATATTCCTCTCTGAGCAACTGAGAAATGATCTGAGATTAAGGGGCTTAGAAGTGTTGCCTTTGTCGTGGTCAGATCATTTCCTACTGCGGCTTAACTTCCTGGCTCCAATCCTTCCCCGCAGGGAGGTGGAACCAATTAGGAGGTTCCGCCCCAGACGCCTGATGGATCCAGAAGGCTTCCAGATGGCGCTTGGGGTTATTCCAGTTACACTTGTCCACAGTTCGGCAGAGTCTCTTGCTGAGGCCTGGAACAAGGCTGCAGGGGAGGCTCTTGACCGGATTGCGCCGTTGCGACCTCTCCGCGGCACTAGACCCCGTAGAGCTCCATGGTTCAACGAGGAGCTCTGGGTGTTGAAGCGCCAGAAGAGACATCTGGAGAAGCGATGGAGGAAGAGTAAGTCCGAATCCGATCGAACACTTGTAAGAGCTCATATTAAGACTTACAAAGTGGCGCTCAAGGCGGCAAGATGCGCGTATCATGCCGCCTTGATTGCATCAGCGGAATCCCGCCCAGCCGCTCTG
This sequence comes from Erythrolamprus reginae, assembly GCF_031021105.1. NCBI lineage: Eukaryota > Metazoa > Chordata > Lepidosauria > Squamata > Dipsadidae > Erythrolamprus > Erythrolamprus reginae. Next base: position 80,734,470 of record NC_091951.1, read on the forward strand.
TTTAGGGTAACCCGCTCCCTTCTTAATCAGAGGGGAGTTGGGGAGCCCTTGCAGAGTAGTGCTGAGGATTTTAACACGTTTTTCGCTGATAAAATCGCCCGGATCCGAGCGGACCTCGACTCCAATTGTGAAACAGAGTCGACTGACAATGAGTCAGTCGAGGTGACTGGGGCTAAACGTCTTTGTACATCTGTTTGGGAGGAGTTTGATTTGGTGACACCTGATGAAGTGGACAAGGCCATTGGAGCTGTGAGTTCCGCCACCTGTTTACTGGATCCGTGTCCCTCTTAGCTGGTTTCGGCCAGTCGAGGGATGACACGGAGCTGGGTCCAGGAGATTGTCAACGCCTCCTTGAGGAGGGGGTCCTTTCCGCCCCTTTATAAGGAGGCGGTTGTGCGCCCCCTCTTCAAGAAGCCTTCCCTGGACCCAGCCGTGCTTAATAACTACCGTCCAGTCTCCAACCTTCCCTTCATGGGGAAGGTTGTTGAGAAGGTGGTGGCACTTCAACTCCAGCGGTCCTTGGATGAAGCCGATTATCTAGGTCCTCAGCAGTCTGGATTCAGGCCTGGCTACAGCACGGAAACTGCTTTGGTCGCGTTGATGGATGATCTCTGGCGGGCCCGGGACAGGGGCTTGTCCTCTGTCCTGGTGCTCCTTGACCTCTCAGCGGCTTTCGATACCATCGACCATGGTATCCTTCTGCACCGGCTGGAGGGGTTGGGAGTGGGAGGCACTGTTCTTCAGTGGTTCTCCTCCTACCTCTCCGGTCGGTTGCAGTCGGTGTTAGTGGGGAGTCAGAGGTCGACCCCGAGGTTTCTCCCTTGTGGGGTGCCTCAGGGGTCGGTCCTCTCCCCACTGCTATTTAATATCTACATGAAACCGCTGGGTGAGATCATCCAAGGGCATGGGGTGAGGTATCATCAATATGCCGATGATACCCAGTTGTACATCTCCATCCCATGTCCAGTCAACCAAGCAGTGGAAGTGATGTGCCGGTGCCTGGAGGCTGTTGGGGCCTGGATGGGTGTCAACAAACTCAAACTCAACCCAGACAAGACGGAGTGGCTGTGGGTTTTGCCTCCCAAGGACAATTCTATCTGTCCGTCCATTACCCTGGGGGGGGGGGAAATTATTGACCCCCTCAGAGAGGGTCCGCAACTTGGGCGTCCTCCTCGATCCACAGCTCACATTAGAAAAACACCTTTCAGCTGTGGCGAGGGGGGCGTTTGCCCAGGTTCGCCTGGTGCGCCAGTTGCAGCCCTATTTGGACTGGGAGTCATTGCTCACAGTCACTCATGCCCTCATCACCTCGAGGCTCGACTACTGTAACGCTCTCTACATGGGGCTACCTTTGAAAAGTGTTCGCAAACTTCAGATCGTGCAGAATGCAGCTGCGAGAGCAATTATGGGCTTCTCCAAGTATGCCCATATCACTCCAACACTCCGCAGTCTGCATTGGCTGCCGATCAGTTTCCGGTCACAATTCAAAGTGTTGGTTATGACCTATAAAGCCCTTCATGGCACCGGACCAGAATATCTTTGGGACCGCCTCCTGCCGCACGAATCCCAGCGACCGGTTAGGTCCCACAGAGTTGGCCTTCTCCGGGTCCCATCGACTAAACAATGTCGTCTGGTGGGACCCAGGGGAAGAGCCTTCTCTGTGGGGGCCCTGACCCTCTGGAACCAGCTCCCCCCTGAGATTAGGATTGCCCCCACCCTCCCTGCCTTTCGTAAACTCCTTAAGACCCACCTTTGCCGTCAGGCATGGGGGAACTAAAACACCTCCCCCTTGCCCATGTTGTTTTGTTGATTGATTGACTGTGTGCCTGTTTTTTATATATACTGTTTTTATGAGATTATTAATTTAAATTGTAACTGGATGGGTGGGCATTGGATTTGGTATTGTGTACTGTACTGTTTTTTATTATTGTTGTGAGCCGCCCCGAGTTTGCGGAGAGGGGCGGCATACAAATCCAATAAACCTAACCTAACCTAACCTAACCTATGTCACCTGCTAGTCTACTGTGCTTCATTAAGTCCAGGGTCAATGTAGCCATCTACCAGGAGATTTTGGAGCACTTCATGCTTCCTTCCACAGATGAGCTTTATGAGGATGCTGACTTCATTTTCCAGCAGGACTTGTCATCTGCCCACACTGCCAAAAGCACCAAAAACTGGTTCAATGACCATGGGATTACTCTCTTTGATTGGCCTGACCTGAATACCACAGAGAATCTATGGGGCATTGCCAAGAGAGAGATTGAACAATGCAGAAGAGCTGAAGGCTGCTATTGAAGCATCCTGGTCTTCCATAACACCTAGTGGTGCCACAGGCTGATAGCTTCCATGCCATGCCACATTGAGGCACCAATTGCTGTGAAAGGGTACCAAACCAAGTACTGAGTACACATGCATGCTTATACATATTGTTCTATGTACAATTCTTGTTTTATTGATTGCATGTAATATTTTAATTTTCTGAGATGGAGGATTTGTGGTTTTCATGACCTGTACCACATAATCACCACAGTTATGACAAATCAAACGAACTTTTGCATGATATTCTAATTTTTTCTGTATTTTCCTCTTGGTCATTTCATGAAATGCCATAGAAGTTTCCCTGTCTATTTAATGCTGAATCCAAATGTTTATACATGGATCTCCGTGGCTTACTATTATCATTTGAGGAAGATTCTTAAAACGCTTTCTTGTTTTAACCTTTACCCAGTTCCTGATGCTCTTATACTGTATGGTCCTTTAAAAAAATAACACTTTGCACCTAAACCTGGACTTCCTAAGCTTTTTGCCATCAACCCTCCCGTCAGTGTAATTTTAATTCACCCACATCACCTAAAAATCCAAACACCAGAATGAATAGGATTGAAGACTGAAAACAATACAGGGAAACTTTGGGAGAGGTGGGTTTAGTGTAATGGCTATAGCTAAAAGTTTCTTCACATCCCCCTGAACTCTGTCTGCACCTCTCCAAGGGAAGTACACTTCACAGTTTGGGAATCCTGTTCTAAACAATAGAACAACTATGGAGGATATAGTGATCCTGGAAAAACACGTTGCAGAGAGATGCTATATTTATTCTTCTGTGAGTTGTGAAATACTTTTTGTCTTTAATCTGAAGCACTTCACAATTATAGCAGATGTTCCTAACTTCAGTTCTTAAGTAAATAGATATAGCATAAAGGTGTTCCTGCATGGTTTTACTCTGCTAGTCATAGCTGACTTTGATGTGTGTGTGTGTGTGTGTGTGTGTGTGCTTATGTCTGTTTCTGTAAGCCATTAAGCCAGCATTGCCCAAAGACAATTCCATGGTCATGTGGCTAGCATGACATCACACCACAATGCAGAACTTATGGCAGGAGTGTCAAGCTCACGTAGTCAGGGCAGCATCACATGACTTTTTCCCCCTTAGCTAAAACAGGCATGAGTGTGGCCAGTGCTTGACATATCCAGCCCACAGGCCAGGAGTTTGATACTCCTGGCTTATGGCATAGTGGCTTAGTGGCTTAATTGACAACAGAGAAGGTCTATGTTCTGGAGGTTTGAGTTTTACCACTGCGTAATGAAGTGAACTCCCATTATTTGCCCCAGCTCCTGGCAACTTAACAGTTCTACATTAAAGCATGTAAAACTGCAACTAGATATATAGGCATCAATGGGAGGAAAGCAAGAGGGTGGCTCCGCCCCTTCCCTGCATGAGAAGGGGAGGGGTGGATATTGCGCAATGATGCAGATTACCTCTCCAAAGAGGCCATGGCGCAGCATATGCAATAGTAGAGCTTGGCACTATGTTTTGAGTAGAGTGCACTGAGAATCAGATTCACGGAGTTTTACAACAGCTTCTGAAACTCAGTTAGAAATAGATGATAATGGGAGTGCTACAATCATTGGAAAGGGTTCTTTTATCCAAATTTATGGCCACAAGGTAGCACATAAGGACACAGAAGTCATTACAGTAGAGTCTCCGTTATCTGTCCTTTGATAATCCAACATTCTGGATTATCTGACATCACAGCTGCTTTGGGGAGTGGCTGTAGGCATTTCCATGCCCCCAGACATGCCCCCAAACATGGTAGCCATGACGGGGAAGCAAGCTGGGAGGAGAGAAGCAGGTGAGCGAGCAAGAGAGCTGAAGAGGTAAGTGGGTGAGCGAGTGAGAGAGCCGAGGGCGAGCCACAAACAGTAAAGTCTGGATTATCTGACATTTTCGGCTATCTGACTATCAGCCTGCCCGTTTATGTTGGCTAACTGAGACTACTGTTTGATCTGTTTGTTTGTTTGTTTGTTTGTTTGTTTGTTCGTTCGTTCGTTCGTTCGTTCATTCATTCATTCATTCATTCATTCATTCATTTATTTATTTATTAGATTTGTATGCCACCCCTCTCTGAGGACTGTTACCTGTACTGCCAGAATATGGACCCAAAGTGTACTCATATCTGTATCAATTTATGGTTGTCCTTTGTTAAACATGTTCTTAAATTTGGTTTAAGCTGCTGAATATTGTAAAGCAAAGTTAACTCAGCTAGGCAGATTGCTGAACATTTTTCATACTAGGAAAGGTTGTGGTGGGGATAGGAAGTGTTAGAAAATACAGTAGAGTCTCGGTTAGCCAACATAAATGGGCAGGCTGATAGTTGGATAGCCGAAAATGGTGGATAATCCAGACTCTCCTGTATGTGGCTCACTTTGCTCCTTGGCTCTGTCACTCACTCACCCGCTTCCCTCCTCGGCTCTCACACGAGCTTGCCCTCTTTGCTCCTCCCAGCTTGCTTCCCCATTGCAGCTGCCATGTTTGGGGGCATGTCTGGAGGGGGTGGTGTTTGCGGAAATGCCTACAGCTATGCCCCCAAGCAACCGCACCATCGGATTATCTGGAATGTCAGATTATCGAAGGATGGATAACCAGGACTCTACTGTATAAGAAACTCTGATTAAATCTGGGGATCTGCAAGACTTCTCTTTTGTAAAATAATTGGAAGACATTAGAATTAGATGATACAATACAATCAATTCTTATTACTTACAAGGCAATATGGATGTATGTTGATACAAAAATTGAGATAGTACATATCAAAACCTTGAAGTAATAAGAAGAGAAACTAATACTATGGTAGTTCCTTTTAATATTCATAAATATGATTCAAACACTTAATCAGAATGAATGCAGGTCCAAGAACAAGAAAAATAACTTTTATTCCTTTGACTCCCTTATTTTCTCTTTAAACTGTTTTCCCCAGAGCAACTTTAATAATCTTGTAAATATATCTAATTGGCTTGAGGCAAGTTCTTTTCATGTCTTTCTGGTTTGAGAACTACTCAGAAAGCCAAACATTTCAAAACATATTTTAAAAACATATTTGATTATATAAATTGGTGCTTAGATGGTCTGGAAATAGATTAGTAAGGTTCTTCTGCTCCCCCCACCTCCGCCTAACATATAAGTGCAGGCCATTTATTAAGAATAAATGCTTTCACTTACAGAATGTAGATTGGGATAGTCTTGTGCATTTGGTCTCAGTATGTAGCATCTAGAGATGCTACATACATCTCTAGATGCTCAGTATACAGCATCTAGAGATTGCTTTCAGTATGTAGCATCTAGAGATTGCTCTAGATTGTAGCATCTAGAGATTGTTTCAAATGCAACTTATGTTTAAATATGGAAAAGAAATACAGATAGTCCTTGGCTTATTATAGTAGATGACTATGTGTACTTTGTATGTACGATGCATGTAGTAGATGCATCATACATCTGCGGAGAGGGGCGACATACAAATCTAAATAATAAATAAATAAATAAATAAATAAATAAATAAATAAATAAAAAAATATGTTTTATTGTGGGAAAAGAAAGTGAAATAATTGTGCATTGAATGGAAGAAAAATAAGTGTTTATTTTATTTATTTATTTATTTATTTATTTATTTATTTATTCATAGAAAACATAGAAACACAGAAGACTGATGGCAGAAAAAGACCTCATGATACATCTAGTCTGCCCTTATACTATTTTCTGTATTTTATCTTAGGATGGATATATGTTTATCCCAGGCATGTTTAAATTCAGTTACTGTGGATTTAACAATTCATTCATTCATTCATTCATTCATTCATTCATTCATTCATTCATTCATTCATTCATTCATTCATTTAACTGTCAAAACATGTACAAGATAATAGATATGGTATAAACATAAACAAAAGCAAAGTAGGCATAGGTAAATTTGGACAATAGGACAGTAGCACAGTAAGCACGATGGTGCAGTTATGCAGGCCCCTTACAGACCTCTTAGGAATGAGGTGAGATGGACTGTAGACAGTCTAAGGTTAAAGTTTTTGGAGTTTGGGGAAAAACGCACAAAGTCAGGTAGTGCATTGCAGGAGAGACGGAGTAACGACACGGACACAAGAGCTGGATTTAAAACTGGGTCATTTTATTAAAATAAATTTGCATAATTTATTTAATTAAATTAGCATAATTAACATAACTAACTATGACCCAAACAATGGACCTGCAGGGTCAAACAATTGCTTCCGGGGCGGAAAGTGACGTCAGATAAACTTCCTGGGCAACTTATGGGCGTACCTCCATGCTAGTCCAGGTGAGGGACCCCTCCCTCACCTAAGACCCTGCCATGCGCTTGCATGTGGGAGGTCCCGCCGGCTAACCCCTAACAGGAGACTTAAAGGTGCGGGACCCAAAGACAGGTTCCCCCCAACTGCTCAGGTCGCTTCCACCACAAGCTTGGAGAGAACCTGTCAATCATCCCCAAAGATGCCCAATAGAGAACACGCAGTTGCTAAACCACCACCCAATTTTCCGCCCCTAACCTGCCACGGAGCGGGGGTCAGATCTCTATCTTGGCCCCCCGACTCCTTGCTCTAACTGCACCAGCTCGCGCAGAGACCTCTGCAGGTCCTGTAAGAAAATGGTGATCCCCTGACCTGCCAGGTGAACACCGTCGGCCCGGTAAAGCCATGGCCAATCTACAGTGATGAGGGGATGGGCCACTACAACCCAACCTAACTACCTGACTGCCGTACCCAGGGCCTGAAGTAGCTCCCCGCTAACCGGTGAATGGCCCTAAGGGAAATGGCGACCCACAAATGATCCCCGGGAGGATCGAAGACCACACCACTCGCATGGTGGGCCAACCCGTGCGAAGCCACCGCGGCCTTCGCGAGCCTGGCCGATCAATGACAGACCTCCAAGCAGGCCCAGGTCGTAGCCAACGAGGGGCAAGACCAGCCACCTGGGCGCAGCAATGGGATGCCGCCCTCCCAGTACAACCTGGGCGCAGCAATGGGATGCTGCCCTCCCAGTACCACCTGGGCGCAGCAATGGGATGCCGCCCTCCCAGTACCACCTGGACGCAGCAATAGGATGCCGCCCTCCCAGTACCACCTGGGCGCAGCAATGGGATGCCGCCATCCCAGCCATAGCGGTAGAACACCCTTCTCACCGCACACCCCTTCTCCCCAGCCAGACAACAATGACCCAGCCGCCAATGACGGCAAGGTCCCCCCATCGGTACTTTGTTGCTGAGTGGTCGGGAACGCTCTATGACCCCAAAGTAACACCGTCGGTCGTGTCCTGGCGGGGTTAAATAGAAGAGGACCAAAGGGGAACCTGGCCTAAGATCGTACCCTGGACCCTCAGCCGGCCGTTCATACCCTAAAACAGGCCGTTGACCACCAGCGGTTGACTTCCCCGAATCCTCCGTATCAAGAAACGCCGATACCGCGCTAGTGGCAGCGCCGATACGGAACCAGGGTTCCCTAACCGGCAGGATCCATACTTGGCCTGGCCAAACCCAGGACACGAGAACCCAGCTAGACTAAAGCGATGAAATGAAAGGCACGGAGCAACTCGTCCACCTGCGATACGGCCCTGGCCTTGCTAGCCCATAGGGTCCCACAAAACCTGACACAAACCACTGCCCTAAAAAGACGGGCCTCGTACAGAGAGGCACACAGACTGTCCAAAGCCTGACTAATCAGCGACAGCTGCTGCACCGTCAGGGCCCGGCGAGCATCGGAGGAGACTCCTAGCCCAGCCCGCCCACATCTTCTGAATGCGGAAGTCACCAGAAAAATCAGTAACACCCCCCGCCTTATACAGAAAGGCGAGGCTGGCTAACCTGGACCCAGTAGTCCTAACTGAAAGGCCACGCTGCCTAAGCTGGACGCAAAATATGGCCAGGTATACAACTGGGGCAGGCCAACTATAGAGGTAAACCTTATCCCGCCTGAAATCCCCAAACTCTTTACCTGCCTGCTGCTAAGCCCCCAGAGTGCCAAGCACCCCTGAGAGGGCCATAGCCCCGCAGGCCTCTACTCTCCACTGCCCGGGAGCCCACCCAGGCTCCAAAGGTGGTCGGGAAAAGCCTCAGGCGACGCACGTGCCCACGGGGTCAGGGTCCAAAACCTGGACAACTGACCACGGGACAAGGCGTCAGCAATCCCGTTATCTAACCCGGGGACATGTCTGGCCAAAAACAATGCATTTAGGGACAGAGACCTGTGCACAAAATGGCGGACAAGCCGCATGACCCTGTCACTCTTAGAGGACAGGGCATTCACAACATGGACAACCGCCAGGTTGTCACACCAAAAGTGCACAGACTTGTCCCTGAACTGCTCCCCCCAGAGCTCTAAGGCCACTACCAAGGGAAAGAGCTCTAAAAAGGTCAAATCCTTAACCAGAGGGGAGGCTCTCCATTCCAGAGGCCAAGCAGACCAGCACCACTGGTCACCTAACACAACCCCAAAGCCACAAGTCCCCGCAGCATCCGAACACAACTGCAACTCAGCTTCCAAAAGAAGCTCGTGCCTCCAAAATGACAACCCATTAAAACGCTCTAAAAAGTCCCACCATATGCAGAGGTCAGCCCTCACCCCGGCGCATAAGCGGGTACGATGATGGGGCAAACGTAGCCCCTTCATCGCACTATACAACCTCCAGGAAAAAGCCCGTCCAGGCACCATGACCCGATAGGCAAAATTCAAAATCCCCGCTAACTTCTGCAGCTGCCTAAGAGTGACCTTCCTGCAGCCCAACACAAGATCAAGCTTAGCCCGGATCTTGACTAACTTATCTAGGGGCAATCTAGAAGATTGCTCCTCTGAGTCCAATTCAATACCAAGGAAGGTAATCTTGGTGGCCGGGCCCTCGGTCTTCTCCAGGGCTAGAGGCACCCCCAACTGAGCACAAAGGGCTTCGAAGTCCTGCATCAGAGCAAAACATTGCTCTGAAAGCACAGACCCCGCCATCAAGAAATCATCAAGGTAGTGAACGACCGAACCCAGACCACTGCTCCTCCTGAGCGCCCACTCCAAGAAGGTGCTAAAGCTCTCGAAAAGAGAGCATGAGACAGAGCAACCCATAGGTAAAGCCCTGTCTACATAGAAACCACCCTCAAAGTGGAAGCCCAAGAGCTCGAAGTCGTCTGGGTGAATGGGGAGGAGCCGGAATGCAGACTTAATGTCGCATTTACCCATTAGGGCTCCGACCCCACACTTCCTAACCATGGCCACGGCCGCATCAAAGGATGCGTACCGGACTGAACAAAGTTCATCAGGAATGAAGTCATTCACTGACTCCCCTTTTGGAAAAGACAAGTGGTGAATCAACCTAAATTCACCACTCGCCTTTTTGGGGACCACCCCTAATGGTGACACCCTAAGATTCGGGAAGGGCGGCTCCGGGAAAGGCCCGAGGACCCTGCCCTCGGCCACCTCCTTCCGAATCTTTTCCCTAACGATGTCTTCATGTCCCACAACCGATCTAAGGTTGTCGGACATGAAGGCTTTCCTAACCCCCATATAAGGGATCCTAAATCCCCTGGAAAAACCTAACAAGAGAGCGGACGCTCTTGATTGAGGGTGGTAGTCCTTCAACCAACCCTCGAGTGCCTTAAGATTAATTGGGCTGGGCCCCTTTTCCCCCAGCAGGTGGGGCTGACTTTGCTGAGCCCCCTCCCTCCATGTATGTTCCCTTCTTGGGACGGGGGTACACAGAAGCGGCGTGGGAACCCCCGCAGTTCCCACCTGCATGCCTGTACTTACAAAAGGGGCGAAAACAAGCCCCTTTACAGCAAATTCATGACATGCGGGGGAGGCAACCTTCCCCGCACCCCCCGTGGCAGCCTTGGCAGGGGAGGAAGCTGCGGGCTCCTCCTCCATGAAGTGCCCACTATCCGTCCTGTCACACCCCTCCTTCCCAGAAATGTAAGTCGCCTGGAACCAAAGGTCCGGCACCACTACATCCCAGGGCAAGGTCGGGTCAAAGGCTAGCCGCATTCTAAACCCTTTGTCGTAGTGCCGCCAGATGGTACCTTTATACTCAAAGTGGGCCCGGGCAATGAGGTCAGCATATTTAATCAAACCCGTGGCCATGGCCGGCTGCCTCTGAATAACCACCGTGGCATAGGTCAGGAAAGCGTACAGCCAAGAGCTGAAACACTTGCTGACCTTGGTTTTATCGGGTTTTCCCCCTGGCACTGCATCTTTGTCCTGATTGGGGACCTCCCGGTTCAAAATGGAAAATAAATCAACATATTCCCCCTTCCATATCGCCTCCTTCACCGAAGGGTGAAGGTGGAACCCCAGAGGAGTGGCTGGTAAACTGGATGGGATCGCCCCCGTTTTTAAACTGGCGAACGGGTCCCACACTGTGGTGGCCCCCATTCCTAACACCCCCATCCCCACTGGGTAAGACAACACTGGAGGCGGGGGCATTATGGCCGGCGCCGGTGGGTTCCACCCCCCCGACCCCGGCATCCCAGGCCCCGGCGGAAAAGCCGCCCCAGGGATCTGCGCCACCACCGCAAGAGCTGGCGGGGATCAAACCTGGCCACAGGTGCCTAAGGGAGACCCCATGAAACCAGCCCCACTCCCAAAGCCCGGCAGTACAAAGGCCTGTCCAGGCACCGGGAGAAAAAAAGTGGAAGGTGTGTGTGGTGCAACCTCACCTGCCCCGTAAGGGGTCGAAGACATCCAGGGTGGCCCCGGCCTCCCGGGGCCAGGCAACGCTGCCATCAGCCCAGGCTGGGCCACCTGCCCAGACTGGGCCGCCGCTGCCTCGGGGTCCCATCCCAGGGCAGCCTCCAGCCGCTCGAGGACCCTGGCCCAGGAAAGAGAGGGGACAAGAAGCAAAGTCCTTATAATATTAAATGTTAACAAACAAAATATATGTGAAATAATAAACCTTTTATCTTTATTTTATTATTTGTGTGAAGTGTTCTTGTTTAAACTGAGAGGCCGGTGCCAGAAGGCCCCAGCCCCTAACAGAGGACAGCGACCGGCCCCAGGCCCAAACCGGCATAGGGGCACGCTGAATGCCCACCTCGAGGCCAAACTGCCCCCTGTGTATAAAGGGGTTAACCCCCCTGCGATCCTGGGGAGGCCCAACACAGACCCCCCTTTCCCCCGCAAGCAGTAGCCACGCTCCCGCGGGGGTGATGCAAGATCCTCCCCCCGGTCCCGGGGGGCCCTAACAATGACCCTCCAAAAGCGGCGAGGCTCCTAGTGAGGCCCCGCCGCTGCTACTGCCTTTTCGCCGACTGCAGCTCCCCGAGCCTCCGATGAGGCTCGACAAAATGGCGTCCGCCACGAGGCACCAAGATCGCACCAGAAGAGCAGACACCCAGCCGAGTGTCTGCTTTCACCAGCTGTCCGGACGAAAAGGCTGAGCCGAGGCCTACACGCCCTTTTATAGGGCTCGCAGGCCCCGCCCGGACAGCGTCATGATCGGGCCATTCTGACCCGATCCTCGGCCAAAATCTCGCGCAATCTTGCGAGACTTCAGCCGAAAAACATGGCGGCTACACCGTGTGTCCAGCGTCTTCCCGGCCCCTGCCTGCAAAAGGCGCCAGCGGGTAAGTCCGCCGGCGCTATTTCATGCATTGATCACTCTGCTGCTGAAGTTGTATTTTCTTTAGTCGAGTTTTGAGTGGTTTACATTGAGTTTGAATCTATTTTGTGTGGATGTGTTGCTGCAATTGAAGCTGAAATATTCATTGAATGGTAGGACATGGTGGTAGATGATGTTATGAACTACATTTAGATCAGTTTGGAGGTGATATAGCTCTGGGTTTTCTAAGCCCAAAATTGCAAGTCTGGTGGAATAAGGTTGAGACCAGAGAAGTGGATGGCTCTTGTGAAATATTTCTGGATTCTCTCAATTGTATTAATATTGGATGTATATTAAATGGAAATGAGAACAGGCTATGTTAGGAGAAACTAAAAATAACTTGAAAACAGTTCATTTCTTAAGAGGTGTGAGTGGTAAAACAAGAAGATAGAGGGTCAAGAATGAATGAGCACTGAAGGAACATGGATAGAATACTACAAGTGAATGACTAATTTGAAAATGGTATGCTGAAGTGGCTTTGTCATATTGAGAAAATGAGAAAGCAGCAGTTGCAAAACAAGTATTTGCGTGAGAAGGGGAGAGATGGAAAAAACTGAATTTGAATGGAGTTGGTGAAATTTAGAGAAAGGAGAAGATGAAATTTAGGAAACAAGAGGCAATATATGAAGTGGTATACAATCATAGCAGATGTAAGGATGCTTTGGAAGTATAGCATTTTATGGAGAAATTTCAATGAACGGAATCTAGATTTAGCTATATACCCCCCCCTTTTTTGCAGCTGTAATTTATTGTGCATACTATCTCTTGCTCTCTTTTTTTCCTATCGCATTGCTTACACCCAAAGCTAGCTAAGTAAATATAAATAGTGTGCCTCTGTGCTTGAAGTCTCTTTCAAGTGCTGCAAAAATGGCCTCTTTCAGTGCTGCAAGGACCAGACCCTCGGGCATCCCATGACAAGGGAGTTCTATTATGGCAGATCACAGGAGCCAGGAAGGTCAAGTGCCAAGTACATATGTAATAAACTTCTGAATCTCAAAGAGTGTGATCAGATCATCTGATTGCACAAACTGAAATGAAGCTACGCAAACATGAAAAGAAGAAAAAGCAAGTACCCTTGACTAATTCTGAATTTGTGACTCAGACTCAGTTTTACTACAAGGTCACAGTATCGTGGTTCATGATCACAGACCCAAAAATATTGGCAGTAAACTTTACTCCTTCTTTGGACTGCATTTCTTTGGATTTCTGGGAGTGTTCAGCCAAATTACTGCACCTTACTCAACAAAGTGTACCAATGATATAGTTCAGAGATTAATTGTTTGCAGGATTAATGCCCCCGCCAACATTCTTTAGGAATGAAAAACATATATCTCACTTATTTTTATAAGAAGAGTCAGGAAAATTGTGTTTCTGTTTTTAATAATGGAATAACGTTTAACATCTTTGTTAGCTTATTTTCTCAAAGCCATGTATCCATTAACAAATACATGCAAACCCTAGGCTGGTATGAATCAGTGCTGATTCATTCAAATTGGATCTTCAACTTTCACAGATGGTGTGATTCGGAGGTTGTGATTCAACATACAGGGAGAAACTGATTCAAGCAAAGCAGCTTTGCAATTTTATTGAAGAAACAATTGGCCAGAGCCTAAAATGGGGATAAAATACATCAGATCCTCTTCTTCCTTTTCCATCTTTGTGACATTTTTGTATGCATATTTTAAGGCAGAGACAGTGGAGCTAAAGGAATTACAGGATTACAGGCTCCAAATTGTCCAACAAAGAGTAGTGAAAATATTCTTAGAATGATGGGAAAGGTTTTGCCTCCCATCTTAAAAATATAAAACTTTCAAAAATAGGCTTTTCTTAGAGTGACCAGCTGGCATGATACTGAAGAATGATGTATACTTTTTTTGAGGTGGCGTGGTTTTTATGAGATGCCAGGAAAGTTGCCATAACTAATTGGCAAGTTTGGTCCTTCCTAGAAATGCTTCCTATCATTGGCTAGGTAGACCATCTTGGAAAGTTCCCCTTGTGTTGGTATCGTGGTGGTAGCTAGTTGGCAAAGGCAAAAGAACCAGGTTACCCCAATGACCCACAGCCACATGACCCATAGGATGTCATTTATTTGTTCATAGTAATTGTTCAGGAAGTTTAACATATTAGTACTGATAGAGCATGATTAAGCAAAGTGGCTGCAGTTCACTGACTCTATTGCTTGCAGGTAGGATAGAAAATACTTCTTTTAACAGTAAGATAGCTAGATTTATCATATTCTTTAGAATATTCCTTGATTTTCTGTTGGACCCCAGTTTTGCAAACTAAAATGGCTCTTCTTATATCAGATTAGGCATTCCTGACATCCCTCATAAATTGTTTATTTCAACTTTCTAGCTAAAGGTAAACCAAAAGAAACCAAAACATGAAATTATCCTTCCTTTCTATTTTTTGTGTGCATTACATTATCTCTCAATATAGTACCCTAATACTGGAAATTATGTCCTTTAAAGAAAAAACAATAGCTTTCAACCAATTAATGTTTCCTTAGAACCTCCCTTCCCTCCAATTATTTTGCCCTGTGGATTAAGATATTTTTGTGTAGGATTAATAGAATAATATACTTTGGTTTATGGGATAGGGATTTAAATCCTGGCTCAGTTCCAAACATTAGTTTGGAATGATTTTTCAGCTTGACTTGTCACATGAGAAGCTTAGAGAGAGAAAAAAGGAGGCTAATTTAACACACGGCTCCCAAAAAGAAAAAAAATGAAGTGCAATATAAATTTATGTATTTATTTATTTATTTTGACTTCTGTGCCACCCAATCCCGAAGGACTCAGGGTGGCTTACAATAAACAATATAAATACAATACAATGAAAAAGAAGTTGAATATAAAATCTAAAACAACAAAACCCTCATTAAAAAACCAATGATAGAACAGTCACAACAACATGCATACATACCATTCATATGATTTGGCCATGATGGTTGTTAGTTTATGACCCCCAGGCCTGCCAGTAAAGCCAGGTCTTATGGAAGGCCAGTAGGGTGGGAGCAGTACAGATATCGGGGGGAGGGGAGAGTTGATTTCATAAATGGCATTTTATCATGTCAAAATGCACTTTTGTATACATTGCCCATTATTCTCAGTACAATATAAATTATTATTAGTATTTTAGAAGTATAGAATTCTTTATTGGTCAAGTGTGATTGGACACACAAGAAATTTGTCTTTGGTGCATATGCTCCATAAAAGAAAAGATACATTTTTCAAGAATCATGAAGCACTTGATGATTGTCATAGGGTACAAATAATCTATCAGGAAACAATCAATATTAATGTAAATCATAAGGATGCAAGCAACAAGTTACAGTCATACAGTCATAAGTGGGAGGAGATGGGTGCACCTTTGTAACTGTCTGGTTTGGTGCTGCAACCCAACAGGACCGACACAGACTTGAGAGGATAATCAGAACTGCAGAAAAAACATTTGCCACCAACCTGCCTTCCATTGAGGACCTGTATACTGCATGAGTCAAAAAGAGGGGTAGGGAAAATAGTTACTGACCCCTCACATCCTGGACACAAACTGTTTCAACTCCTACCCTCAAAACGTCGCTACAGAGCACTGTACACCAAGAAAACTAGACACAAGAACAGTTTTTTCCCGAACACCATCACTCTACTAAACAAATAATTCCCTCAACACTGTCAGACTTTTTACTAAATCTGCACTTCTATTCTACTAGTTTTATCATCCTTTTCCTCCCACTTAGGAATGTATGACTGTAACTTGTTGCTTGTATCCTAAGATTTTTACTAATATTGATGGTTTCTTCATTGCTTATTTGACCCCTATGACAATCATTAAGTGTTGTACCACATGATTCTTGACAAATGTATATTTTATTTTATGTACGCTGAGAGCATATGCACCAAGACAAATTCCTTGTGTGTCCAATCACACTTGGCCAATAAAATTCTATTCTATTCTATTCTATTCTAATAATTCATATCTTGAATTTAGAAAACTTGTGATGGTATTCTTCTAAGGGCAAAATTGAGCATTCTCATGAAAAATAATGCAAACAAAATAAAGCAAAGCTTGTATGTGTTTGTATGTAGGTTTTAGCTGAACTGCAGTAAGGAGATGTGATATTTCTATTTCTGATGCAAAAATATTTAGTCAACTCTTCCCAAAGTAATGTAGAACATAGCTATTCTTTGGATTTAACTGAAATTTTAATTTTGTAATGTAGATTTCAGTTAAAGACTCTCAAATAACTGGATTCTTTGTCCTGTACACCTTTATAGATCATAACTAGCACCATGGATTGCACCTGGGAGTTTGCTAGGGACCCATACAGTTTGCTAAGGAGGATAATCATAAGGGCATGCTGAGGGAAGCCCATCAGCATGTGTCATTGCATTCATACCAGTTAAAGCCTCCCAGTAGTCTTCAAGGGAAACCCATGAAGAACACTATATAAATCCACGTGGAGCCATGTTTGCTGATATACCAATGTTGTATCCATTTCTATCTCTTTCAGATGAAATCCAAAATAGTCAAAACACCCAGAGGGCTCTGTTTTCATAGAATCTCTGTTTGTCATGGAGACTGGAGAATAATATCTTGAGTAGCGTTACATTAATGTAAACAAATCCTACTCCTCCCCTATTGTATGACCCAGTTATCCATACTTTGTAAATACGGGTTGTTGTCTCCTCTTTTGCCCCTTATGTATATGTTCATCCATAACTTAGCCATTCAAATTCCCCTGGTGCATTTGGTAAACCTAATGTAGAAGTGTACAATCTTAGCATTTTAGAAGAAGGCAATTGGGGGAGAAAATGAAATTACCGGTGAAATTCTACTATAATTGTAAAGATATTGCAAAAAGAAGCAGTGAATTAGGATTGACATATTTACAAAGTAGAAAACGCAAGTCTGTAATACTGACGAATGTGAACACGTAAACCTTACGATTTTGTTCAATTAATACAATACATTTTAATTACGTTTATTACTTACAATAGTGCTTATGAATGTTTGGCTCGATGAAATTTCTTTAGATCTTGTTAATCTTTCTCTCCTTTTAGAAGTTTTCAGTGTGTACTTTGTTCCTCTTCTGCTTTCTACAATAGTGTCTTTGAGTGGTCTTCCCACTCTTTTCCTCCCGCTACCTTCTGATTTCCTTCTTTCCTTTTAAGTCATTGATCAAAATGTATTTTATTCTACAAAGCTTCTTCTACTTCAATAGAAGAGACCATTGACTGCTCTTTGCTACTTATTTATTTAACAGGGATTTAGTATGGCTTCCTTTTTTTTTTAAAGCCAGCACAACATTTTCTTTATCTTGCGAAACTCTTCCATTCATGGTAATTAAATAAGACCTGCAGAAAAAAATATTTTAGCATTAAAGCAAACACTGACTGTAAGTGAAAATTATAAAAACATGGATTTAATACTGTGATTTGAAGTGTGTTAAAGTGCAAGATCACTTTATTAAGATGACACCTTACTGCAGCAAGTTATACACATATGAATATTGTGTAAAATTAAAACCATGTCCCATTATGGAACATAATTAGAGCTATAAAAAGATCTAAATGTATTTCTGATCTTGGATCAGGTCCATTTATTTGTTGCCAACAATCTGATAATCACAGGGCCTTAGAACTACAGAATCATAGATTTGGAAGGGACTTCAATGTTCATTTAGTTCAACTCCTTGCTCAACACAGAGTGTCCAAAGCATTTTGAACCAATAGCTTTTCCAATCTCCGAAGAAGGTTTAAAGACCTCCAATGAAGGGGAACAGATTCACATCATGAAACAGCTTATTCTACTGGATGACTGTGAAATGTATTTTACATAAATATTTTTTTTTGTCTTCACATTCAATCACTCATGGAACTGAGAAGTATGTTTGGCTTGAGATCAGTGATAATTTGTGAAAAGTATTTCCTAGTCTTCCAAGAGATTATATTATTTCCAGACTTTTAGAGTGACCAAAACTTACCTCTTTATTAATCAAATTTATTTTCTTTAAAATGAGATTCATTATTTTCTGAAGAAACTATTCCATAACCTATACAAACCATTTAATAAAATACTTGGAATTAGTATATGAGAAGTTTCTTCTAGTTTAAGGACTAGTAAGCAGATGTGAACTCTCACCAATTAGATTATAATTTGATATTTTTATTGTGGCTAAGGTCATTACAAATATATTTGTCTTATCAATCATTAAACAATACTATTGCATTAATCAAGGATGTTCCTTCTCTTCTCTAATCTTTAACTCAGTTCTTGATTATATAGCTTCTTTCATTAGACAATGTCAAGATATGCAGGTTTATATTGATATTGAATACAAACTGTTCATATGGATAGATGATATCATAGCTTCGGTGGATATTTTTTCAATTCATTTCCAAATCTTATTGAAGCTACAAGCAATATGATTTATGTTCTGGTTATACCATCAGATAGTAAAAGTCTAGTCTGTTTCCTAAAGGATGTAAAATGTCTATTCATTGATATCTATCCATTGGCTAATGTATATTGTAAGAGGGATTATTCCTAATAAATATTTTATACAATTAGAGAAATTATTGAGAAACATTTCTGAGTATTACCTGCATTGGGTACAATTAGTATAGTATATATTTTTTACTATATGTTGTGAGCCGCCCTGAGTCCATGGAGAGGGGCAGCATACAAGTCCAATTAATAATAATAATAATAATAATAATAATAATAATAATAATAATAATAATTTAAAAACCATTGGAATTGACAAAATCTCCATCTGTCAATTGCAAAAGGCCGCTTTACTGAGATCGGCAAACATAATTCGCCACTACATCACCAGTCGGGAAGTGCCCGACTGGTGATGAAATATGAAATCCAGCATAGTGATCTCGTTTGCTGTGTTGTACTGACATTAATAATAATAATAATAATAATAATAATAATAATAATAATAATAATTAGATAATATGTTCATGAAGCCTTTGAAGTCTTGCAAGTAGAAGGATCAAGGTTCAATAAACCTGGAATTTCTTTTCCCAACTTGATAGCTGCTGGACATATACTTGGTTATTAATAGATAAGTGATCAGTCAGTGGATAAAGTTGTCAGTCAGAATATGAATATTGATATTATGGAATATTTCAAATTTGAAGTTAATGAGGAAGATGTTTAATTGGAAACCCTTGGCCAAAGTGTCAGCTTTGTGAGGTAAAACTATATAGGAAACATGGCTAGATGAATTAATTCTATTTTACTGTAAAATTAAACCAACATAATCTTGTAATTCTGAATGTCTACTCCTCCCCCAGCCCACTTTGCAGCTCAGGAAACTAGGGAGGATCCAGTAATGGGTTTCCTTTACCTTTGCTACTGGTTCGGAAATGTGCGCCCCCCCCCCCTCAGGGGCAGATTTTCTTACCTGCTGCTACGCTGTGCTCTACGCACAACACGAGGAGTCTCGTTTGCATGCATGCACTATGCACATGTTCATGCTTGCTTCCCCAGCATAATTTTGCTTCTATGCATGCGCAGAAGCAAAAAATTGCCGAAATCTCACACAAGTGTGCATCCCCTCATGAGATTTTGCTTATGCACATGTGCACGAAGCAAAAAAGACCAAAAATCCAAGAAAAAAGATGGTGGTGCCCAAAGGACTGGCACCGGAGCGATCACATCCAAATTGTGCAATCGGACAGCTGCTTCCGGTGCACAGCCGCCTACTGCACCGGTAGCTTGCACAGAGCATCTGTGATGATGTCTGGATGGATGGATGGAGTCTCCTTCCACTGCCGCTATTGGTTTGCTCAACAGATGCAAACCAGTATAAACTCATCACTGGGAGGAGACCTTCTGAGTCACTTACCCTGGTCATATTCCTGCTGTGAGCTAAGTTACCCTTTATCTGACTTTTCCCTCGGCTGCCTCTCTTTTTCCTCCCTCCCAGGGTCATTTCTACATACCACTATACAAGCAAAGAATAAATATCTTAAATTGGTTGACTTATAATTATTATTTTAAATTTTTTGAGATATTATGTTCGGACTTTTGAACAGCTTACACTTGGCACTATGCATAGTTAAAACATGTAAACAGTGTGCCATAGGGGATTCAAAGTTGCCTGTAATTCTAAAATCTTTAAGAGATGCATAACATGAAACCAACAAATGGACTGAATGGAATTAAAAACTACGGTAGGTTGAAAATTAGCATTAGTCATATACCTGAAATGTGGAATGAAAGATTTGAATAACTCAGCTTAAAAACTGAATGGGTTCAAGTCTTAATAAATGTAAAACATGTTTATAGATATAGATGAAAGTGAAGATGCTTCCTGTCCAGTCCAACTCTGGTGTATATAAAATCTCCAGAAGAGAAATCCATTTGTCACTTTCCTTTCCAGATTAAAGGCATTTTATTTATTTATTTATTCAATTTTTTTATGTCGCCCTTCTCGTTAGACTCAGGGCGGCTTACAACATGTTAGCAATAGCACTTTTGAAGAGAGCCAGCCTATTGCCCCCACAATACGGGTCCTCATTTTACCCATCTCAGAAGGTTGGAAGGCTGAGTCAACCTTGAGCCGGTGATGAGATTTGAACCACTGACCTGCAGATCTATCAGTCAGCTTCAGTGGCCTGCAATACAGCACTCTGCCTGCTGCACCACCTTTTATGGTTGTTTGTATGCAACAGTGTCCACATTTTCACTTGATCACATCTCAGACATGCCTTATTCTTTATTATGCTGTGTCCCCTGAAGTTCTCCTAGCCTATAATGGAAGCAGAGTTAAGGTGACCTTAACAACTTTTTCACCAATGCTATAAAGTAGATAGATCAATATTTACATTGCCATATTTCATTCAGTGTCCGTAGACCAGGAGGGACCATCTTCTCTAAACTATAGAGACAGGAACCAGATAGCAATTCATCCTGAATTCAGTGGAACATATATCTGAAGAAATATGGATAATTCAGTTAGTTTATGGTCCATACAAATTATGCTGATTCTTAGTTTAGTCTTTAGCCAGTCTTAATATATTGCCCCTCCAGTAAGGTGGAGTTGCTTTATTAAATATAATAAAATACTTTGCTACAACTGTACAAGCAGAATATTTATTTTATGAAAGAAAAATGTGGCAGAAAGAAGACAGAGGAAAATGTTAAATTTCCATATATTAGATCTTGCATACTGCAGGAACTACTGTCCCTTTTCTACATTTAGTTTCTCCGTCACATGGAAAACAATTGAAAAAGTGTATTTTTAAATATGTAAAATTAAGGAGGTCATGGAAAATGATGCCTTATTTTGATTTTTTAAAATTAATATCATAGCTAGTTGTGAATACATTTTCTTCCAAGTTGCTTGATTCCTTGCATAATTTAATACTATGGCTGAAAATAAATTTTAAATCTCAGCAGAATGAACATCAGATCAAATCAGCTTCATAGTTGAATTATTCTTTTTAAATTATGGTTTGAGTTTACATTGATTTTTTTTGGATTTCATTTAAAAATATGTGGTGAAAGTTCCAATTAATCTTTTAAGTAAAGTTTTAAAAGAAGTCTTTAATACTTCTCTGTAATTATTGGTGATTATAGTGTTTCATCACCACTTGTAGCTTCCAGTACACTATTTTTAAAAACTTAAATGACAAGGGATTTTGTTTTGCGTTGTTTTGGGGTTCTTAAATTTCTATCACTTGTCTTCAGGTGACAGTTAGTTACCCTAAATCCTTTGAGCATTTAAGAAGCATTCCTGAAATGTTTGCCAGAAAAGTGACAAGTTTACCACTTAGAAACTTATTGACAGGCCACATAATTGAAAAGATTGCATATGAAAGATTTTAATGATTTTTAATAGATGGAGTGGCAACTCTAAATGTGTTTATACCCATTTATGGAAATACCTAAGGATTATGTAAAGTCATTTTAATAGACAATTGTGTAATCTGATTGCAGACAAGGCAGCTGGAGATTATACATATGATTCTTAGCTTGTCTGGTCATGTCTGCTATATTCTGGTAAGAAACACATTGAACACTAGTGCATTGACAATTGGTGGGTCACCCGCCCCCATTTATCTAATTAGTTTTTTTAGTTAAAATAAAGAAATCATCAGTAATTATTATTATTATTATTATTATTATTATTATTATTATTATTATTATTTAGATTTGTACGTGGGAAAAGCAATATTAACATTGCTCAAATATTTTGAAACTTGGAGTTAACAGGATCTTCTATTCACCATTGTATTTTGGAAGTGTAGTAGAGAGTACAATGCACATAATTTAATGTCTGTATCCTTTAAATTTAAGGAAAACATTTTTGCTAAGTGCGGCATTTTAAGACCCACAGTCCCATATAAAGCTTGTAGTAAAATCATGATTTCTAAGAGAACTGATATAAAGTAAATACATGAGAATTCAGATAAACACTCAGGAGACGGTATTAATTTAGGGTGTTTATTATATGCATTATAGCCAGGGATAATTTTAAAAAATGCCCAAACTTTGTATACAAACTGCATTCTCTTCCCTGCTCCGTTTTGTTTGTTTGATTGCTTTACTTATATCTATTCACATCTATATTTTGACAGAATCAAAATGTGTAGTGTCTTTAGAATTCCACAGGGTGTCATAATGTAGTTGTTGAATCCATCATAGAAATGAAAAAAAATATGATGCATGCTCTTTGGAAGACCTGTTAGCATTGGATCTGTGAACAGAGAATGCATAATGTTGTAAAATAGCAAACTCTTAATTTATTTACTGATTGTCTATTTTTCTATAGTTCCATATAAGCCCTTTGTGTGCACAGAAACAAGAACTTACAGACTCTTTCCTAAGAAGCATTAGTTCTTTACCCTGGCAGATACTTAGATCTGTTTAGTTTTTCTCTTTGCCCAGAGGAAGGTAGAGGTAGAATATTAAACAGACTCTTCAATCTATTTTTAATTCATTTATTTCTGCATTTCTTTTATGATTTATATGCTTAATATATGTCATTTTTTAAAAAAAATACACAAAATAATCCAGGGATTAAATGCTACCCCTGGTTCAGCCCAATTCAGGTGTACCGGTAGTGGCGGCTGCCAGTGGTTTGGAGAACTGGTAGCAACAGCAGCACAAGGCTCCGCCCACCCACACGGATGTCACCATTTTCTTTTTTTTTAACCCTCTGTGCATACACAAAGCCTTCTGTGTATGCACGCTTCCGACCCGGTAGGGAAGATAAATGGATTTCGCTGCTGAAACTACCATATATAATTAGAAAACACAGAGTTGGATATTCAAATAATAATAATTACAGGCTCACATATCAACTATATTTCATGTATCAATATTGAGCAACATTTTGCCATGGTTTATTTTCTCTTATACATCTTATCATTACTTTTTTTAAAATTCGATTTTTATTTATTTCGATTCAATCTTATTGAACAGCATTTGGACTTGAGAGCTTATACTCTCTGAAATGTCATTCAAATTCTTATCTTCTATTAGAATCTCTATTAGAGATTCCATAATGATGACAAAAACTACAATGAAATTAAAAAAATGAACTACTCAGATTGATGTAACCAGTACCAGTACCTCTATCAATTCCTGAACCACTGCAATTATTTTGAATAGGATATCATTGCAGACTTATTACGGATAGTCCTCAACTTACAACTGAAATTCAGCCCTAAATTTCCGTTGCTAAGTAAGACATTCATTACATGAGTTTTGCCCCATTTTACAACTTTTCTTGCCACAATTGTTAAGTGGATCATTGCCGATGTTAAGTTAGTTATATGGCTGTTAAGTGAATCTGGCTTCCCCATAAACTTTGTTTGTGAGAAGGTCACAGAAGGGGATCACATGACTCTGGGACATTACAGCCATCATAAATATGAGTCAGTTGCCAAGGATCTGAATTTTGATCACATGACCATGGGAATACTGCCATGGTGATAAGTGTGAAGTGTGGTCGTAAGTCACTTTTTCAGAGCTGTTGTAACTTTGAACAGTCACTAAAGTTGTAAGTCGAGGACTACCTGTATTTGTCATTAATTTTCTTTACATCTATCAAGATTTTGGGGGCAATATTAGTTTATTTACTTAAGCACTCCACTTTCTCAGTGTTTCTGTTATTCTTTTCTTCTTTTTTGTCCCATTTCCCCAAATACATAAAGAAAAAGTAGAAATCTGCTTAACTTTAAATTTAAAATATCATTATGTACTGTTGAAAATAAAATGTAATACTGCACTTCTTATATTGTTCAGGTGGTTTTTTTACTGTATCAGACTAACTGTATCATAGACTAACATTTTTCTTGTATCCCAACCTTTTTTTTTAATTGTACAGCAAATAGATGTAACCTCCATCTCCCAATCACATTAATGTATAGGTTCATGACATGGTAAAATTCTGTCTCTTGGGGGGTTTCCAAAATAATTTCTATCATATATTTGTAAGTTATGTCAGACATTACAATCTAGAAAGTACAGTGGTACCTCTACTTAAGAACTTAATTCGTTCTGTGACCAGATTCTTAAGTAGAAAGGTTCTTAAGTAGAAGCAATTTTTCCCATAGGAATCAATGTAAAAGCAAATAATGTGTGCAAACCCATTAGGAAAGAAACAAAAGCTCAGAATTTGGGTGGGAGGAGGAAGAAGAGGAGGAAGACAGTAGCTGCCGAAGGAAGAAGGTGAGGTGAAGGGAATCAAAAAAATCCAAAATTTAAAGGCTTTTTTTTAAAAAAGAGGGACTCTGAGGCGGCGAGGAGGAGCATGCGCCTCCCATACACCCGGCGCGAGGCTGCCTCCCATACACTGTGCCAGAAAGGGAAACCCAGGTGGGTGAGAGGGGAACCTCCCACTCCTTTGACTGAAAGGTAGCGGCTGCTGTTACTGCTACCTGCTGCCTCTTCCTTCCCATGCTGAAGGACTCCCCTCTCCTCTCGCTCGCTTGCTTTGTAGCTGGCGCCTTTCCTTCACTGTGGTGACTCCTCAGTTGGCTAACGCTGAGTTGATCCAGCTGGGGCAAAGCACCCCCTTTTGCCTTTCCATGCCCAGACGCTCCAGGAGGCAACCTTACTCCAGGTGTATGGGAGGCAGCACAAGGGAATCACCACAGCGAAGTGGTTTATTCCCTCTCCAAGTGCCCAGAGAAAGGAAAATGCTTTGTTTGCTCTGGACTGCCAAAGCCTCCTTAAGCACCACTGAAAGGCTCCTCTGGCACCCCAGAAAATCCTGAGATGGCTGGGATTAAAGGGTGAATGAGAGGAAACTGGCCGGGCCTTTGTGCCGCTCTCAAATTTCCTGGGAAATTTTTCCGGGCTCGGGTTCTTAAGTAGAAAATAGTTCTTAAGAAGAGGCACAAAAATCAGGTTCTTATCTAGAAAAGTTCTTAAGTAGAGGTGTTCTTAGGTAGATGTACCACTGTAGTACTCTTATTTTAAGAGATGCGTGGCTTAGTGGCTAACACACTCAGCTTGTCGATCAGAATGTTAGCAGTTCAGCAGTTTGAATCCCTAGTGCTGCGTAATGGAGTGAGCTACGTTACTTGTCCCAGCTTCTGCCAACCTAGCAGTTTGAAAGCACATAAAAAATGCAAGTAGAAAAATAGGGACTACTTCCTAAATAGGTGGAAAGGTAAGAATGTTTAATCATACTGGCTACATGACCATGGATACGTCTTCAGACAATGCTCTTTGGCTTAGAAATGGAGATGAGCACCACCCCTAGAGCCAAAAACGACTAGCATGCATGTGCGGGGGAACATTTACCTTTTCACTCTAATTTAGGTCCAGTCTTGGGGAGAAAAATGCTGTGTTAAATCAGGCTGAAATACAAATCTGTTTCTTATGTTTGACCAAAAAGCATGATAAATTGATTTTAAATATAAATTTCAGGGTACATGTTCTAGTTCAGGTTTCCAGAAAGAAGCACCCAACCTATACTTTGCTTTGTTAGGATAGTATGAAATCTTAAACCTTGCCTTCTGTGACAAAGAAATATTTTGTTATTTTTCCTCTTCCCCTGCCCCAACAAAGATTGAAAATCTTCAGGAGCAACTTAGAGATAAAGACAAGCAACTAACTAATTTGAAAGATCGTGTGAAATCACTACAAACAGATTCCAGTAACACAGATACAGCTCTAGCTACCTTGGAAGAAGCCCTCTCTGAGAAGGTAGGTTTTCTCTTTCTTTTCTTCTACAATTTCTTTTTAGAATTGGTTCAGATGTTTTACTGGCTGGTCCTTTGGACACAGAAATCTCTCCTAAACGATCAATTTCACTGTGCATAAGTGTATCAGAGTGCCTTCTGCCCCCAGTCCTAATGTTTCTCTTTTACTAGTATCATGCATATAAATATTATTATATTTCTGTACACCACCAATATGTACTTGACAAAACAAATAAATAAAATAAATGAAAAATGAAAAACTATAAAGATCATCAGGATTCATAGATCCTGTTTGGGTTAGTAAAGATTTCTGTCTTCAAACACAAGGGATTCATTTCCTAAGGTGCCAAACATGTACAGTATTTGCAAGTGTCTGGACAACTAAAGGATTACAACTTTGGCATTCTCACCCACATTTATGATTGGCCCAAGAGTTTCATGATGGTAAAAATTTGAATTGCTGATGTTGTTGCAAGTCAGGACTCTAATGCATCCCGATACAGAGCTTTTGGCCTGTGTGATTTAGTTCCTGTTTGCTTTTGTAGGGGCGGGGGAAGACATTACATTAGACTTGTAAGAAGAGAGATATAAACCCAGGAATGCTTGCCAAACAAAACAACACTAGAAAGGATACATTATTGCAATTTCATTATATTTGTGGTTAAACATCCAAAACATGATATCTAAAAGCACTTTAACAAGCGTAGTCACCACCCAGTTCAGAGATACTGCAGTTCAAATCCTCTTTGTTTTGTGTTTGTGAATTATGATGTTGAGCATTTAATAGAATGTGTGACTGACAACAGAACTAGATTTCAGTCAATAGATTAGGAAAAATAATAATTAAAATGTATAAGTGCTGCTGTGCAATCAAATTAATCTTAAATCATAACTTTAAACTTGCCTAAAAGAAATTCATAGTATTTTGGGAGATATTTTTTCTCACATGGACTGGAGAATTTGCTATTTTCCATTGTGCTTAGTTTTTTGTTTTTTATTTTCTATTCTAGTTTTTGTTCTTTTTAATGGTTTTTAAGGGCCACATGTGTATTGCATACATTTCCCCCAAATGGATAATTCTTTCCTTAATGTAAACATTTTTATGTAATTTTTCTCATATGCCTATATTAGTGTACATTTTCCCTCAACATATACACTTTGTATAGGTTGTTAAATTGTGAGCAGCATTACAAAATGTAGAAAAATCTGGCAAGGACTGTATTCTAGTTTGTATATAACTTCGACAAGTGCAAATGGGATCACTTTGTGCCTAAATGTGAATGAAATGATGTCCTTTGTCTTTGCTCTTCCATATGCTGCACTGTCAAAGGATAGGATTGATTTATCCATGTTAAGATTACAGCTGAAGTAGAGAAAAATGTTGCAATGTTGGGAAGGGGACGAAATAGAGATATGTTTAGGTAGACGGGTTTCATTTTCCTTTTGGCCCTGGTTTTCTTGAGGACTATCACAGGTACCCAAGTCAGACTCAAGTAGCTATTTCACATTATTGTGAGTCAAGAACATTTTCCAGGTGCTAAATATTGGGAATATTGATAAATATTGATTAGAGATAAATTAGGAAAATTAGACAATTGAAAATTAGGCCTTTTACCCCATTTGATTCACATCTTCTCTAACAGTTCACTTCTCCAAGAAACAAAAAGTTTACTTTCGAGTTTGCAAAAAAGAGAGAGTGTCTATATATCTTTTTGCAACATGTTCTCTTGTGTTCTGCCACTTGGTTTATGTTCTGTCGGGCTCTCTGGTAGACTCCTACCAAAAATGCACAGGTACAAATTTCAGACACACACACACATTTGAAAATTCAAAACAATGTTCTTTATAATGAAAATTCACTTAAACCAAGCCCTCTTTTGGTATAGCAAAGAGCACTCGTCTCCAAACAAACTGGTAATTTGTACAAGTCCCTTATCAGTTCTGTGATACTTAGCTTGCAGCTGTGAGGCAATTCACAGTCCTTCTTCTTTCACAAAGTGAAACACACTTTGCTCTGGTTTAGTTTCAAAGCGGGGAAAAATCAGCACACAAAAGGTCAAAGTCAGTAAAGCAGCCCTGAAACACAACGATCAGATAATCCTCCACAATGGCCAAACCCACAAGCTATTTATAGCAGCCTCACTAATTACCACAGCCCCACCCAACCACAGGTGGCCTCGTTTTCTTTGATAATAATCTCTCAGTTGTTGTTGCCTATGCATCGCTCTCCGCATGCGTGGCTGTATCATTAACTCTTGTTCTGAATCCAAGGAGGAGCTAGATAATTGATCTCCTTCTGAGCTGTCTGCCACACTCTCCTCCTCCCTGTCAGTCATGTCTTCTTGGTCAGAGGAGCCTTCATCAGCAGATTCCACCGGGGACAAAACAGGCCTGCAGCATGTGGATGTCTCCCCCACATCCACAGTCCTTGGGACAGGAGCAGGGCCAGAGCTAACCACAACGGTTTAGTTGTGTTTTCATTTTTTCTTTTCTACAAGAAATTCTCATTATTTCATCTCCCCCCAAGCCTAATTATTTTACCTATGGTAACAAGCAATGTTAAGTATTACAAGAGCCTTTTTATTGTACAGACTTATGAACTTTATCACTTTATCATTTTCTGTCCAGAAAATTCTCAAACTATAGCTGAGGGTAGCTCTTAATTAACTAATCTACAGTAACTTTTCACATTTAAAATTAAGGATGGCCACTATTTTAGTAATAAATGTGATGTAACGATAATTTGTATTTGTGTAGAGTGCAAAGTGATTACTTCCCTACAAGCCAGAAATGTAAGGAAACCTGGAATGTGAGGGGCAATTGGCTGCTGGACACTTAAAGGGAAAAGAAAGCTATTATCAAATTTTAAGATAAGACAAAACAAACAAATAACAAGAGATGATGGTAGCTCTTTTCTACAGCTCTGCAATTTGAGAAGGGCTTTTGCTGGTGAACAATTTATGACTTACATTTTGTATCTATATAACCATATTGCTAAATAAACTTTAATAAACTTTAATTGATCATAATCAACTGATCCTCCCTATAAACAAGAGAATTTAATACCTGTCCCCAAAGTTTCCAGAGATATCATGTTGCCATATGTAATGAAATGTTCAAATATTTTACAAAATAAATTCAGACAAAATATTTATTTCACTAAATTTATTTTACCAAATAAATTATCTGTCACAATACAATTGGGGAAATTATAATTTAGTTATGTTTTTATTAAATATTTATATGGCTGCCCAACTCACATGCACCCAATTCTTCTAGCAATTCATAAATAAGAACAGGGCCATATCTGGAACAGTTCAATGTAGATTTGCCTTGACTAAAGGGAAAATGGGATGGAAAGTTGGAGTCCAGTAAAGGAAGAGCAATATCTTCTGGAGAAGCAATTCAGTTGACACTTCAATAATTTTCATAAGAAGTATTTCAAATGAGACCCACATTTCTGTTCAGACAATTTGCTGATGTATCAAGTTCATCTTCCAGGTACAGAATCTGTAGAATACACATGTTAGCCAGTAGTTTGTTTGATAAGAAATACAATGAAAAATCTTTGTTTGGAGTAAGATAAAGTAAAAATATCTAATTTCCCCTGATTATCAATATTTTGGAATATCTCTCAATAGTAATAATACATATATCAAATATCCTGGGTTCTAAGGCTAAGCTATCAGAGCCTTTTTATGGAAATCAGAGAATACACTTCTAGTAAGAGAACTGACAAAGTTCACTAGATCTGTTGACTTCAAATCTGGATGAGCCATGAGATTTATGAGCTGAGATCTTGATAGGGTATGGGCAACTTCATGTTTTTTGTGTATAGAAGCAAGAAGCATTTCAACATGGAACAGTAGCTATTGTTTTCTACTGTATATTGTATAGTGTATGTATATATACTACATGCATCTTTTATATGTATGTATGTATGGTGTATTTATGGTGTATTTATATTATATGTATGGTGTATTTATGTATATTATATACATATCTAATATCGATGCATATCTGTCTATCTGTCTGTCCATCTGTCTGTCCGTCTGTCTGTCTGTCTGTCTGTCTGTCTATCTATCCCTATTTTGCATGTTTATTCTTAGGATAAAGTGAATCCTGAAAATGTTAATGATGTAGAAACTTGTATTAGTGCAATCTTTAAAATGGTGGACAGTAAAGATATTTAGAAATAGATTTATTACTTTAATTAAATATGGATGCAACTAAATTGGTGTTTATAATTCTAGGAATTCTTGGCACAGGAATTAAGTGTAACTAAATTATTCGGTCAGTGTGGGATTGAGCTAGTGTTGCAATAATAACAAGTAATAAGTGAATATTCTACCATTTTCTTTGACATGTAAGAAATATATAAATTTGCCAATATTGTATGTTTGCCTTAATTAGTGCAGTTCATCATTGCTATCCGTATAAGGATTTTCAGCTTTTCTATAAAAATGCTTTTAAAATGCAGTAGCTAATAATGCCTGTTCTGTACCAACATTCTTATTTCAAGATCATTGATATTAGAGATGATTGTTTTTCTATGTCAAAAATCTCCCAGTGTGTACACTTGGAAAGTCCCTTGACTAAGACCTGATTAGTTGGTTAAATAAATGGCTTCACTTGAATGTTAAAAATCTCACAATAATATTAACATTAGTTATATATTTGTACATGTAGTATGATACATAGCTTTTGCTATAGTACAGATCAAACAGAAAGCACTTTTGTGTGATGTACCATATTGTACTACAGAAGAAAAGGGCTAAGGTTATTAGGGAAACACAAATATTTACACACTCTTTTAAGAGTATACCTTTTCAAGTGAAGTATGTACCCCCCCCCCCCCTGAGTATATTGCTTGTTTGGCTTCTGAGAGTGGGCCTGTAGCTTGGTTCCTTCTTTAGGATGTTAATTTGGTCTGGAATATTAGCACACTTACAATAATTATTTATTCCTTTGAGAAAAGTGAAGAATTACATTTAGAAAGTTTACATTCTTCCAAATCTATTCTTACATTCTCCATGGCATCCTCCAGAGAGGCCAGGATGAGTAGCTCTAGTCCTCCAGCTCTATGACTAAAACATTTAGGAATGCCTCCCTGCCAACAGCCCAGTTCAACACAGTCCTATCTCTAAAGGACGCTTAAGAGTTTGCTCCTCAGCTTTTTCGGTTAGGATTAGTCAGTAAAGAAAAGATCCCTGTTAGCCCTTTGTAGAAATAGTCTTTTAAGCTTCTCCTTCAATCGAAGATGCTGTCACGACGATGAGCTGTTCCTCAAGGCTGTGGATAGAGTAGGGTGATAGCTGCCCTTGCTGTTACAATCTGCCTAGGCTAGATCTGGGCTCAGAGCTAGCCAAATTGCCTTTGGGGACTTTGCTTTCTGTTCTGGTGGTCTGACTGTAGCTCCTTGGCTCTCCATTGAATTGGATTGTGGCTTTGAGGGGCAGATGGCCATTTTGAGACAGTTTTTCACTAGAGCAAAAAAAAAAAAGTGACTATGAATTGCCATGAGAATGGACATATCAAGTAAGACCAATGCCCCGTCTCCCATTTATTTCATTAATCAAATTTCTTTAATGAAATAAACCTAACCCTTCATTTTGCAAAAATAACCTACTAGAAGTTATTTATACAGACGATCAAGAGCCCACATTCAAGAGACAGATATATTCCCAAATTCTACACTACCCAGGTTTGTGTAACCTCTCACTGGGAGCTCAGTAGACTGCCTGCTTTTTCTACCTGTCTTAGCAAAAACAAATTCTCAAGCATCTGAATTCTTTCTCACATAACATTTTAGTGGTTATCAACACTTGAGCCTGGTGGGTGACACTGGATAAATTCTGACCTAAGGTGTAATTGCTTCTATTATGGCCTTGTTATGTATGTTCTGCTGTTGAATGCCATGCTTTATTTTCTATTAAAAATGTAATTTGGTGCATTATCAAGCTGCCGCTTCTGTTTCAAAATATAGTATTATTTTTATGCTTTTAGGAGAGAATTATAGAGCGATTAAAGGAGCAGAGGGAGAGAGATGACCGTGAAAGAATTGAAGAGATTGAATCCTTCAAAAAAGAAAACAAAGACCTGAAAGAAAAAGTTAATGCTTTACAAGCAGAGCTGACAGAAAAAGAGGTCTGTATTTGCAACTAATAAAACATTTTATTGTAGGGATTCAAGTGTTATAAAGCAATTTAAATGTTATAAGTAGGTCATACTTCAACCCAAGAACTTTTGGAATCCTTCAATTTTTATGAATATTTATAAACAGTGTCAAAGGATAGGGCAGAATCCACCTGACATTGGCCATTCTAGCAAAACCTAACAGTAAAATATGGAGATCTCTCTATTGGGAGATCATGGGGTATTCTAAGCTGTAGGCTAAACCAGGGGTCAGCAACCCATAGCTCTGGAGCTGCATGTGGCTCTTTCATTCCTCTGCTGAGGCTCCCTGTCTCTCACAACTGCTAATGTGTGACCCATCGGCATGCTATTTATTGTGCTTTTTAAATCTCGGGTAGGCCAACCATGGATAAATCCAAAAAAAGAAAAGTTTTATTAGAATGTTTAATTCAACTACATAGGCTAGTTTTGTGGCTGCTCAGGAAATAGGCATGGGAAGGCTTATGTGGCTCCCTGTGTTTTCTTTTCTGTGGGAAATGGGTCCAAATGGTTCTTTAAATGCTTAAGGTTGCCGATCCCTGGACTAGACTGTAATGTTGAAAAAATAATCTGGGGAAAAAAAATTTCTGTACTAATGCTGAGAAAGTTGTATGCATATGACCTGCACAGGTATTTCCTAGTGACAGATTTGTCAAACTTATGTGAAGCAGAACAATCTTACTATTTTATCTACTGGATGAGATCTTCACTCTTACACCTTAAATGTATTTGATGAGGGAATAATTGTTAAATATGATTCTAAGGAATCCTAGAATGATATTGCTAGGCATTTGGTTCCACTGCTATTTCATGGTCTAGTTCAGAGGTCCCCAAACTTGGCAACTTTACGACTTGTGGACTTCAACTCCCAGAATTCTCCAGCCAACTATGCAGCATGGAGAATTCTGGGAGTTGAAGTCCACAAGTCGTAAAGTTGCCAAGTTTGGGGACCTCTGGTCTAGTTGATAGTTAATTAGTTACGTAGCTCAGAATGGGGAAATGTGTGCCAGGATCATACAGAGTAATATTGAACAATATGGTGGCTTTGATTATGGAATTGAAGTTCTTTTTCTTTTGTTTGACTAACAAAAAACAAAAGAAGATTATCTATAAATTCTGCCTCCACGTGAACACATTGTAGGTAGACTTCTTGCTTCAATCAATAGATTCTGAGATATTGGCATTACCACTCATCAGAAAACTATATCTCTCACAATCTACTGTGAAAGGTTTA
This sequence comes from Erythrolamprus reginae, assembly GCF_031021105.1. Lineage (NCBI taxonomy): Eukaryota > Metazoa > Chordata > Lepidosauria > Squamata > Dipsadidae > Erythrolamprus > Erythrolamprus reginae. Next base: position 80,767,987 of record NC_091951.1, read on the forward strand.
CTAGCAATTGCAATCAATTTAGTATCTTCTGATAATCCTCACTTTCAATTTGTGTCCTGTATCTTTTTTTCTAGTCTAGCTTAATTGACCTCAAAGAACATGCATCATCGTTGGCTTCAGCAGGCCTGAAAAGAGACTCCAAATTAAAGGCTTTAGAAATAGCCATAGAACAAAAGAAGGAAGAGTGTAGTAAGCTAGAAGCACAACTGCAAAAGGTAAGCATGATGGAATATTAGTGATTCTTAATCTAGTTGCATATTGGCATTTTTTGTAGTGAAAAATGTTAGTTTCCAGCTCAAAGAATTGATTTGAAATGTTGACATGATACTTTATCAATTTTTACACTAAAAGGGTTTTTGTTAGTTAAACTGTTTGCATCTCATGTATTATTATCAAAGGATTGTTATAAGCTTAAAGTAGAATTTTTTTTAATTAGTAGTGCTTTAGATTTGTTCATAAGGAAAAAAAACCCTATTGATTGAATATTGGAGGTTGTCTAGCTCATCTGATCAAATTTGAACTAATAATTATCAAACTAATACATTAATACATTTAGCATCATACCTTATTTATCCATATGTCAGTTACTATTTTATGTAGTCTTTGTTGAAAGACAAACTCATGGCATATTTCCTGATTTAAATATCATGTTTGCCTTTCATAATTTGTTAATAGTCATGTTTTTAATGAATTAATCAAGGTACAATGCTTTAACTGAAGAGGGAAAATTTAATGTTTAAATTTGGCTGTTTCCTGGCTTTCATGATACCGTGGAAAGGAATATATAATGTGAGCAATAATTAAAAACAAGGATACTGTTTAAGATTTTATGCACATTGTACATGGCATCTGGGTAACCTACAAAATAAATGAATATTCTACTTATACCGCACCTGATGCTTTGCAGTTCAAGATAGCATACTAAAAAACAAAATATAGCCATACACCTCATCACTGTCAGCTAATTAAACTTTGATATGAAGTAATCTGGTAGGTTCAATATAGCACAAAATACATCTAGTGCACCACTATCGATTTGATATCCATAGCATATTTGGGCCATGAACACTATATTTAAATTATGTGTAGAAGTTATTCTTTCTTACAAATTTGCATGTTACTGCAGTCATGCAAGACCTTCGGGACCCTTCTTGCTAGATTATGCCATGCTAGTTCTAGGAAAGTAAATATGATTTTAAAGTTCAACTTTTAAAGTGTTAGACTGTCCACTTCAAAATAATAATTAATTCATGTATAATTTTATTTTTTTCATTTAAACCAATTCTTGTATAATTTTATTTATTTTTATTTTATTTTGTCTACTACTAAGATCCCAAGTGTGGTTTTGGAAATAAACCAGATATTTGTGAAATTAGCAATCAAACTATTGACAATTGATATAGTTAGTGGGGAAAATGGGTAGATTGGCTTTTTTCCATGGAAACCCTGTTCATACTTGGTAACAGCTGATCACTTGTTGTCCATTAAGGGACTAGAATATTAAACTATCAAGCCTTTTTGCCTCATTCAACTTTTGTAATATTTTGATTGATTTAGCTTATAGCAGCATCATTTCTCTGCAGAACTTTAACCTAGGGACAGATTTGTTTTGCTTTTTGAAGTAGTTTTTTTCAAATGTTTTTCTGAATGAAAAGAGAAGACTTAATAAAAGCAAGAATGTCCCTCTCCATTTCATCATGTTATTTATATCTTAAAGCTAACATCTACATTGTTCGAAGGAAAACATAGATTGTGAATAATAATGATCAACAAATGATAATTTCTGATTTCTATTTTATTTGGTTTCATTAAATTCAAATAATCATTTAGAAGAAAATGGTCATCAGAAATCTTGAAATGCAGGCATTTCAGTTGTAAGAAAATCACTGATTTTGGACATTTGGTTTCTAATGAAAATGGCAACAGTCAAAATGTTTTATCCCTAACATATATCCCTTTAAAAAATTATTTTAGAGCAGGAGTGTCAAGCTCAAGGTCCGTGGGCTGGATCCAGCCCATGGGGTGCTTAAATCTGGCCTGTGGGGCCAACTTGGAAATATCAAAAGACCAGCCTGTTGTACCTCTGCTGACCAAAATGGACTTTGCAGCCCCCTCACAGGTGGCTACGTGCAGCCCCCTCACAGCCCATTTTTTGCCTTTCCAATCTTCAGCAGCACTCTGCTGGCCAAAAATGGGCCACGTGGAGGCCCAATTTTGGCCAGTAGAGTGCTACAGGAGGTGTATATCCCATCTCCCCTTCTCCCCGCTGGCCTGCAGAGAAGAACTACAATGCAGATCTGGACCTCAAAGAAATCCAGTTTGACACCGCTGTTTTCGAGCAATGAAAACTAATGGGTCTAGAAATTAAAGGTATGAGGAAGCTAAACAGTTGCGTATCTGTTGTAAAAGGGGAAATGATCATGATTATAAGAAATCAAAAATGAAACTCTTTCTGGAGTTAGTTTAAGGAGAAGAAATGTATTTTGCACCCTCCCCCTGTCCCTGCTAGTTCCATATTTTTATTTTGGGAAATCAGGAATAGATTAAATAGAATCTGAATTAATCTTAGGAGAACATTATGAAAGCAAGACCCATCAAATTATGAGGCTTCACTTTTCCTGTTTGAAGCATGCATCTGAAAGGTGAAGTGGGAATCCTGAAGAATGTTTCTAATGCAAAGTTAGTAACTGAGCTAGAAAAATTTGGATGATAGAGCTGTCTGGAATCAAACAATTAAGGCCTTACCTGTAACATACACAAAAAGGGGTATGATAGTCACGGCTGCCATGTTGACTTTTTTGACCAACTTTGGATCCTTGCACCAGGCTGTGATATCATACCTGTGAAAGCACTGTTGATACATGCACAGGAGGTTATGAAAAATAAAATAACTTATTGATGTTTATTTCAAAAGATGTCTCTGTTTTCAATTTTATATCACTGCCTTTATAATTATCAGCTATAATTTTCCATCACTTCTTAGATGTGGCCACTACTGATTATGTCATACATTATTTTATATTCAAATAAAATGGAAATTAAGTCTTATCTTAATATGAAAAAGAAACCTCTACATTTAACAATAAAGTCTAATTAATCTTTCTTATTACCATCTTTGAACCTTTGATGATAAATTGCAGCCTTGGCCAAAAACACTTCTAATGATTCATTGCTAGAAACCAGCACTTAATGTATCATCAGCAGTGGACAGCTTTCTGTATTTCATGGATTATTTCATTTGAGAAAGGGAAAGTAACACAACCCTTGGATTTTGTACTCTAGCCATTCTTTTCTATGAGCCAAAATCAACATTTATTTTTCCCTAGAGCTTCTCACATTCAGTAAGGAATGTTTAGAAACTTAAAATTTCTTCTTCTTTTTAAAATTCCAAGTTCTTCTGTGCAAATATGCCAGTTTTGCTAAGCTAATACTGTTTTCCTGGATCTTTCCTTCTTTTCCTGTCTGTGCTTCATTCTTCCCACCTTTGCAATGTAGCAAGCTGAACAATTGTTCAATCAGATGTACAATCCCGTAAGTCCTTTCAGAAAATCTCCACTGTAACATATGAAAGCATGAGGATCTATTTTACCCATCATGATGTTCTATTCTTCCTCTGTAGCGCTTTGCAGAACCTACAATGGCTTCATTTGCACCGTGTTAAATTAAGTGGGCTCTGTGGACTTCAAGGCCAATGTTCTTAAAATGGTATTCATTAAAAATTGGACAAATAAAACTTGCATTCAAATTTTGTATTGCCTTCAGGTCCTTAACTGCTTAATTGTAATAACGCATGAAAATATCAAGCTTTATTGTTATTTTACTGCTATGCTTATGGCATACGTTATTAGATCCTTCAAATTAAATGCAAACTTTGAAAACTTATTCACCATTTCCCCAAAATATTAATAAATGCTGTTATTCTGGAGCGTGATATCAAATAACATGCATTGGTTAGTAAATAGTTGAATTTTAAGTATGAAAAAGATCAGTGTCCAGCATTGGTAATATAATTCAATCCAATCATTTGACCATAGTAACAAACCCATGGCAAACTCTGTATCTACAAAGGTAATAAAAGTAGAAAGAATGGATTACAAATACAATATAATAAACAGACAGATGTATACAATCAAATGGTATTGGTAATTCAGAGCATCACTTAAGCCAGTGGTTCTCAAATAGTTGGGTGGGCCCAGTGAAAGGCTACCAAAATTTTTACTAGCACACTGTGGGCGTGGCTTATGCAGGACGCCCTGCATTTTCTTTCAACATCTTTCAGTGCAAATTGGGTGTTCCGGGATGGCGCTCCATTTTCGCTACCCCACTGCATTCTCCCCATCCGGGCAGCAGCCCACCCCTGGGTCGGCCCCTGGGGGAGCATGGAGTGATGCCAGAGAAGGCATGTGTGACCTGGGGAACATGCATGGTCCCTCTTGATTGATTCCCCCAGATGGGGGAGTGTTTTCCCAGTTGCATGCTGCTCCAAGCCCAGAAAAAAAAGGTGGCCAGGCGGGACGGGGCGGCTGCATGGGTTCTCAGGGGGCACCATGGTAGCCATGAATGGTGTGGCAAACCTGCTGCTGGACAAGGAGGAGCATCCTCTGCAGCTGGATGAAAGCTTCGAAAGGCACCCTAAAGCCTCCTTCCACATCATTTGCTGTGAGTGCCTGGCAGAGGCGGTGCTTATAGGTCAGGCTGGCGAGTCCAAAACATCAGCTTGATTAAGGTGGCTTGTCCCCATGTCAAAAGAGGACCCAAACCACGATAGTCTATGCCTGCCTAACCAAAAACAGGCTCCACTGAATTCAGTGTAATTTACTTCCAGGTAAGTGGGTAGAGCAGTTTGCTTGCAGCTTATAATAATAATAAAAAAATATTAACACTAAAATCTATTAGGGCCCAGATCAGAGAGTTGGGAGGGGCATGAAATGTTGAGAAGCACTGACTTAGGCCATTACATGTTCCTTATACTTTGCAGGAGGAAAGTATTGTTAGTTTATGGTAGCCTCAAATCAGGAGGAGTCTGATAGCAACCTTTCTGACTACAAAAATTATTAAAAGCCATCAAAAGTGTTTTTAATAGGAAAGTGAACACAAGAACAAGGGGACACAATCTGAAGTTAGTTGGGGGAAGATCAAAAGTAACGTGAGAAAATATTATTTCACTGAAAGAGTAGTAGATCCTTGGAACAAACTTCCAGCAGACGTGCTTGGTAAATCCACAGTAACTGAATTTAAACATGCCTGGGATAAACATATATCCATTGTAAGATAAAATACAGGAAATAGTATAAGGGCAGACTAGATGGACCATGAGGTCTTTTTCTGCCATCAGTCTTCTATGTTTCTATGTTTCTATCAACTCATGCAAACAGATGCCTTTTAATAAAATCTGTTAAAAAAACTTGCTACCAGATTTCCCCCTGATTTATGGCAGAAAACAGAAACTTATTGTTTCCATAGTAACTTTGGTTTTATTTGTGTTAAATACCTTTGCTTGCATCTACCAGAGCATCTTGCCATAATGGGGTTGTAAAATGTACATGTGTATCTCTATAAAAATTACATTTAAAAAAGGGATAATGATTGGATCTATTCCACATGAGCAGGTGTGCTTTTCATATGGTCTCTCCCTGAAAGAACTCTCATTACTGCAGGTGGCACAATGTTTCCTCAGAACCTCGCGATCTTTTGGAACTCTTTTAAAACATAAGTGTAAGTGAAGAATACTCGAGACAGGCAGGTTCAAAAGACGGTCCCTTTATTTAGCTCTTTTTGGAAGTGACACTCAGCAGGGAACGCGTCTTCTGTCAATGAGAAAAGCCGCTCTATTTATACTTTTGCGGCTCGCACCAAAAGGAACTGTCATGTGTCTGAACCAATCAGATGCGACCTCTTGTTATTTAAATTTTCTGCCCGGAGACAGCTTTGTACAAGGCTTTAACTATTTACATAGGATTTAACACCCCTCCCTCCTTAGTTCAGAATATGTCAATCAGTTAACCATGTGATATAGTCTTCCAATCTGCTCGGTCTACGCGAGGCTCTCTCCGACCTGCGCAGATCAGTTAAGTCCTCGCTTTCAGCGGTGGAGGTCGGTTCGCCTGTACCTCCCCAGTGCGGCTGGGGCCGAGTTTGAGCTCCAGCCTGCTGAGTTGAGTGGGCAGGCACAACACCGACCTCTGAGGACGAAGATGGCTCGGCGTCGCTGGAGGACCGTTCCTGGCTCGGTAAGTCCATTTGTAATTCCAGTAAATCGGGTTGTGAGTAAAAGTCTGATGGGGGAAAGAGTTTTCGTTAGTGGTTTGTCCCTGGGAGGATTCAATGCGTCCTCTCAAGTGATCAATGTGCCGCTTCCACATGCGGCCATCTTCTAATTTTACATAATATGTTTTGGGAGCAGTTTGCTGCACAATCTTTCCCTTAATCCAATTCAACCCCCCATCAAATTTTTTAGCAAAAACATTTTGTCCCAGGTACAAATTTCTTTCAGGATTTACACACATATAATCAAGACATTTATTATTACAATATCGTGGGTGTAACCTGTCCAGAGGTGATCTGAGTTTTCTACCCATTAGAATTTCTGCAGGACTCTTGTGTGTAAGGGAATTGGGTGTAATATGCTGTACTAGCAAGAATTGGTCCAAATGTTGCTGAATTTCTCCAGGGCTGCTCTGCGCAATGCTTCTTTGGCCACCCTTACGTACCGTTCCGCCAAACCATTAACCCATGGCGAGTAAGGTGATGTGAGTGCGTGTCTGACCCCAAGTTACTGAGGAATATTTCAAATTGCCTGGCTGTCAATTGGGGCCCATTGTCTGACACTAAGATGTCAGGACAGCCATGAGTGGCAAACAAATGGTGCAAAACCCTTATTGTAGCACAAGTGGTGATATTACTCATTGCAATTATCTCAACCCATTTGGAGAAAGCATCTACCACAATCAGAAAATACTGAGACCCTATTGGGCCTGCGAAATCAATGTGTATCCTGGACCAAGGCCCAGCAGGCTTTTCCCACTCTACTGGAGCTGTTTTGGGGGGATTAGGCCGTGACTCCTGGCATGGGTCACACTTGGCTATCCACTGTTCAATGTCTGCATCCAGACCTGGCCACCACAAGTGCCCTCGGGCTAAACTCTTCATTCTGACAATACCAGGATGGCCTACATGTAACATAGTGAGTACTTTGGTCTTCAAGCTTTCAGGAATGATTACTCTATCACCCCACAATAGGCAACCCTTAATAAAAGATAATTCTAACATTTTGGTTTTAAACTCACTTAATTTTGCCTCCTCGGGGTCTCCGTGCCAACCCTTTAGTACACAGTTAATAACCTTTTGTAGAGTTGGGTCTTGCTGGGTGTGTGCCGCCACCTCCTTAGCTGTTGTTATTGAATTTTCCTCAAAGTCTATTATTAACACATCCTCAGATGGGGCTGGGTCTTCAACTAAGTCTGACATAGGGCACCTACTTAGGCCATCAGCGTGGTTGATGGTTTTGCCCCCTTTGTGAATGAGCTCATACTGGTATCCCGAAAGAAATAAGGCCCACCTAATTAGTCTGGGGGACATAAATGGGGGTGTTGGTTTGTTAGAGGCCAGGAGGCCCAGTAAAGGCTTGTGGTCAGTAATCAATTCAAACTTCCTTCCAAACAGATAGTTATGGAACTTTTTAACCCCAGCCACTAAGGCTAAAGCCTCCTTATCTAGTTGGCTATAATTTCTTTCAGTGCTGGTCATTGTTCTGGAAAAGAAAGCGATTGGGGCTTCAGTATTATTAGGCAGAACATGTGCCAATACCCCACCTACCCCATAAGGTGAAGCGTCGCATGTAAGCCTGATAGGTAGTAATGTACTATATTGAACCACCACGCTTTTAGAGGTTAATAATTGTTTAATTTGGAAAAAGGCTTCGTGCTCAGTTTTGCCCCAGGTCCAGGGAATTCCCTTCTGAAGCAGCCGGTGTAGGGGTTCTGCTGCCGTTGCCTTCTGTTTCAAAAAGATAGAGTAAAAATTAAGAAGGCCTAGAAAAGCTTGTAGCTCAGTTTTGGTTTTTGGTTCTGGCGCTTCTGTAATAGCTTTTAACTTTTCGGCAGTGGGGTGGATACCATTCCCATCTATTCTATATCCTAAGAATTCTACACTCTCAGTTCCCCACACGCATTTGTCAGGTTTGATCCTCAAGCCCTTGGATTGCAGTCTATGCAAAACTTCCCTTATTCTTTGGTTTAGTTGTTCTTGGTTTTCCCCACAAATTAGTATATCATCAAAGTAGGGGATAGTCCCTTTAACCCCGGTCAATAAACGTTCCATTATGCTTTGAAAAATCCCAGGGGCTATGCTGACCCCAAATTGTAGTCTGGTGCATTTAAAAGCACCCCTGTGGGTAACGATAGTCTGTGCTAGAGATGTTGGTTCATCAACCGGGAGTTGTTGGTATGCCTGTGCGAGGTCGATCTTTGCGAATACCCTCCCTTCCCCCAAAGAGTGAAGGATTTGTTGCACTACTGGAATGGGGTATGGGTGATGTTGGAGGGCTTTGTTGAGTGTGGATTTATAGTCCGCACAGACTCTTAAGGAGCCATCTGGTTTTAGAGGGGTGACTATTGGCGTTTCCCAGGGCCCTTGTTCTACGGGGACCAGGATGCCCTGGGCTATGAGTTTGTCGAGCTGTAGGTCAAGCTTGGGAAGAAGAGGTAAAGGCACCCTTTGGGGCTTAAGTCTGACCGGGGGGACCTTAGGGTCAATAGAAAACGATATAGGGGGCCCTTTATAAGTTCCCAAGGTGGGGCTAAAAACCTCTGGAAATTCCTGTAAAAAATTGGGAATGTTATCAGAGTTCACAGTACAGATACCCGAAATTTCAATACCCAATGGGTGCATCCAAGTTAATCCTAGAAGAGAGTGTTTAGCCCCTGCAACCACAACCATAGGAAGGAGACATTTAACATTTTTAAAATAAACAGGTACATGTACTTTTCCTAACACAGGTATGATATTCCCTTGAAAATCCCTAATTACCAATGTAGTTTGCAATAGATCAGATTGTAAGAGGTTAGGCATGTACATCTTAAGTTTCTCCCATGGCATAATAGTATATTTAGATCCCGTGTCCAGTTCCAGATTGCATGGTTTGTTGTTTAGGAGCAGCGAGATTACGATTTTGCTCCCATTTTTTGTTGTTGTGCTATTCACAGAAAATTTTTCGTTACCTCTTGTGTAGTCGCGGTTAGCGGTTGGGTAGTTTCGGCGGCTGGAACCTCGGGAAAATCTGTTGTCTCGTGGTTGGGTTGACTGGTTGGAAAATCGCGGAGGGCGAGGAGTGGAGAAGGATTCCTCGGGCAGAGGGGCTCTGCAGGCCTCGGCGATGTGGCCACGTCGATTGCAGCGGCGGCAGATGGCGTCCCGGAAGGGGCAGCATTGGCGCGGATGGTTTCCCTGGCAGCCGGAGCAAGGAGCAGCGGGGCGAGGGTATCTGGGTTGTCTCGATTGATCACTCTGGAGTAGGAGACAGTTGTCCTCGGCGATGGCAGGTGGGCTGAGGTCGTCTGGGGCCTCGGCGTGGGAAGGCGAAGAGACGATTTTTGAAACGGTTTCTCATTTGTCATGCTCTTTTAGCTCTTTGGCGGCAGCGTCGGCGACCTCGGCAGTTTGTGCCAACTTGATTACCGCCTGGAGAGTAGGCTCGTTTTCGGTGAGGAGCTTATTGCGGACTGTGGCATTTCTCATGCCGAAAATGAGGGCATCGGTGAGGTGAGCTTCTGGGCTGTCGAACTTGCATTTTGACAGCACCGATCGAAGTCGCGTGGCGAATTGGTTGATGGACTCGGAGTCGAGTTGTGTCATTCTGGAGAACTGGTGCCTGAGCACGACGGCTGGTTTCGTGGGTTTGAAGTGGCTAGTAAGCCTTGCTTGTAGGTCGTCCCATGGAACGGATTTTGCTGGCAGAGGGTCGGTTAGAGTTTGTGCGAGGTCGAAGATTTCTGGGCCGCAGTAGTTTAAGAAAATTGCCCGCTTTCGGTCGGCGTCGGCGTCCCTCATCCCGGCGGTTTCGAGGAAGATTTTGAATTTTGCCATGTAGGCGTCCCAGGATGACTTCTCCGGATCGAAGTATTCAGGAGCCTGGCCGATTTGAAGGTTGTTCATCTTGCACGCGTGGTTCATCCCACCCTCGTCGCCAGTGAAGAATACTTGAGACAGGCAGGTTCAAAAGACGGTCCCTTTATTTAGCTCTTTTTGGAAGTGACACTCAGCAGGGAACGCGTCTGCTGTCAATGAGAAAAGCCGCTCTATTTATACTTTTGCGGCTCGCGCCAAAAGGAACTGTCATGCGTCTGAACCAATCAGACGCGACCTCTTGTTATTTACATTTTCTGTCAGGAGACAGCTTTGTACAAGGCTTTAACTATTTACATAGGATTTAACAGTAAGCATACCAGCAAGATGTTTGCTGAAGTGCACATAGCTGAGAGAATGAAATAATCAGTGGCTATTTCAACCAAAGAAATGCCATTGGTTTTCTTTTTAAACACTTAGGTTTTACTTTTATGTATTCAACAGCTTAAAAAATACTACTGATGAATTGTGTGGCTTCTTAAAGCCTTATTAATGTTATTGCGATAGATATCGGGAGGGTCTATGATAGTTGGCCACAACCAACATGCCACAGTCAATTCACTGCAGGACAACTAGACACAGCCAACTAGTTGCAGGACAACTCACCGCAGGACAAGTGTTACACTGATATCAAATAAATAGTGGAATAGCATTGTTAAATGTAAAAGGTGAGACAGAATAAAATGCGAATGGAAAAAATTAAAACCATTTTTTAAAATTTAAAACAATTAAATAGAATTGTTCAATTGTCCAACAGTAAGTTGGCTGTGGCAATTTATTTATTTTATTTATTTTTATTTATTTATTTATTTTGTCAAACAATTATAGGGTGGTAATTTGTACAAATAAAGCATTAGATAAGTAATGATAAAAAGTAACAAAGGAAGACAATAGGACAGGGACGGTAGGCACACTGGTGCGCTTATGCACACCCCTTACAGACCTCTAAGAAAGGGGGAGTGGTCAATTGTAGGTAGTCTAAGGCTAAAGGTTTGGGGTTAGGAGTAGAAACTACAGAATCAGGTAGTGCATTCCAGGCATTGATTACTCTGTTGCTGAAGTCGTATTTTTTGCAGTCAAGTTTGGAGCGGTTGACATTTAGTTTAAATCGATTTCGTGCTTGTGTGTTGTTGCGGTTGAAGATGAAGTAGTCGTTAACAGGTAGGACATTTTGGTACATGATTTTATGGACTATAATTAAGTCGGAATGGAGACGACGGAGTTGTTAGTTGTCTAAATCAAGAATTTTAAGTCTGGCTGAGTAAGGTATTTTGTTGTGAGAAGGGGAGTGAAGGACTGTTCTTGTGAAATATTTCTGGACTCTCTCAATTGTGTTGATGTCAGATATGCAATGTGGATCCCATACAGGTGAGCTGTATTCTAGGATTGGTCTGACAAATGTTTTGTAAGCTCTTGTTAGCAGTTCAAAATTACCAGAGAAGAAGCTGTGAAGGATTAGGTTAACAACTCTTAAAGCCTTTTTGGCAATGTTGTTGCTGTGGGCTCTAGGACTTAGGTCATTGGATATGAGTACTCCAAGGTCTTTGACAGATTGAGGGTTATCAATAAGTTCAATTCCTCCAAGTTTATATTTAATATTCTGATTCTTTTTACCAATGTGTAAGACAGAGCATTTAGTGGTGGAGATTTGAAGTTGCCAGATTTTAGACCATTCTGCTACGTGGTCAAGGTCTTTTTGAAGGGTAGCAGTATTGTCGGTGGTATTAAATAGTTTGACATTATCTGCAAAGAGAACTCAATTGCTAGTGATGCAATCGCAAAGATCGTTTATGTGTAGTATGAATAGTGTTGGTCCTAAAACACTACCTTGAGGGACACCACTGTTAACAGGAGCAGGAAGAGAAGTGGCACTTCCTATTTTGACCACTTGTTGTCTGTTAGATAGGAATGCTGTTAACCAATTGTGTAGTTTGTTCCATTCCAATGTTTGGGAAATCCCCAGCCTGGCAGGGAGGAGGTTATCAAGCACATAGCTAATTTGGAGTCTCTGTGCAACCACAAAAGGCTAGGGCCAACCCCCTCTGAGTTTCTGGGAAATACATTTAACTATTCACCAAGAATGAGTTGCCAGATCGGGAGATTCTTGTATTATAAAGCAGAACATAATAAAGTAATTAGCTTGAACTCTGCATGTGTGGGTCTAGTTATTTGTGCCTAACACATTGCAAATGATTGGGTAACAGGAGAGCATATTTCATAAATTAATCAATGTTCCAAATATGAAAATCATTTTTGAGTAAAAAGTGTGTTTATATTACATATATTATATTCATGAAAGCTATTTTACTATATGCATCAATAGAGTTATATTACTAATGATGGAACATCATGTTATAGTCTCCTATATTATAAAATTATGTTTACTGAAGTTTTGTAATTCAAGTTTGAAGTTAGGACATGTCTCTAAACAAGTTCTGTGTAATATATAGAAGTATTATACTCCCTCTTAACACAGCAGCAAATTTTACTGTTGTAATAAAAACATTGAGCGAATAAATTAGAGTTTCTTGCAAACATTCACTTCTTCAAATCTACCCTGTTATTATATTAAGTATTGGGTAGGATTAAGTTCATATAAACCCTGAAATTATTCTTATTATTCTCTGCTGATTGGGTGGGTCAGCTGTTTTTAGTCACTTCAAATGTTCCAAGCTTAAGCTGGAGATAAATTATAAATGAAGTATGATTTTTTTTAAACAGAAAGTAGATTTCTAGCAAGATAAACTTTGATGAATGGCAAATGGGTGTGGTTGCCTCCAAAAGATAAAAATTAGGTCATTTTCCATCTAGGACTCCTCTCTGAATTGGGATATTGGCAAACTACATAGTAAAAAGGGCTTAAAATTACCCCTTATCTGAAGCATTCTAAGGCCCATTTCATTTAAATAAGATTTCCATCATCTTATCTAAAATATGAAATATATCTGAAGCCACTATGAAAGTGAAAAAGATACACATGACCCCAGTATAGAAAGGTATGTTATTTGGCCCAGTAGTGGTTTCTAAACCCATTTAGTACCAGTTCATGTTCACTCCTGCGTGGCTTCTTGAATTGAAGCACCCCAGGCAAATAGGCAGACCCTCCTGCTGCCGGTGTTACCGGTTCTTAGAACCAGGCTGAACTGGGGGCAATTCACCCCTGATATAGCCCATAGAAATGCATTCAGCATGGTTCGGCCTTCTGTTCCCGACAAAAAATCTTAGTGTGATGCAGGGCATAAATACATAAATATCCCCATAAGAATCCGACATATAATGTGAACTGCATACAAGGTCGCCTTTAGAGATCTTGTGCGTGACGGGAAGAGGCTGACATAAGAGTTACTACTAATGGAGCTTATATTTTGGAAACTATTCACAGTTCCTCGTCCCCTTCCTTTGCTTTATATCCTTCTAAAAAACTACATTAACTTAAATTCAATTATACTGGCTTAGTATCACTATGAAACAGGGTCAGTATGACATAGACGTGATGGAACCTGTCCTGGATGAGAGGCTGCATACCACCATTTGATTTTCTGAGTGTGAAACCAGAACTTGACATTTTTCACTAGCAGTTCTATTACTAAAATAAAACATAGTTTGGCTCAGGAAGCTGCTATAGCAAAAGGTGAACAATGAGATAACTAATCTAATACATTGTTTTAGACAAGTTCTTAGTCAGGATATTCTCCTTAATATATTTATCAAATTGCAAATCATCAGATTTCCACAAGTTATTACAATATACTGTTTTGAAATGATATAATCCAGGAGGTCATCAAGCCCAAAATCCTACCTCAAGGCAAAATAATTTTACTTAAAATGGATATTTTTTTTCCAGAGCATTTTGCTGTCTTTCCAATCATTTGAATTCCAATGATTGGAAACATCAGTTCTACAGTAAGATTCTGTTAACTATTTTGGAAACCTTGTACATGAACTGTTGCAATGTGGTTTATAGGGGATTGTCTCCAATATTACTGAAAAATTGCTCTTGGCCCAGAATGTAGTATATGAACAGTTATGGGAAGGTCTCATAATAACGATATAACAGGGGTGTCAAACTCAAGACCCAGGGGCAGGGGTGGGCTACTTCCAGGATGGGGGGCACAGTGGGGTAGCAAAAATGGAGTTCCACCCCAGAGCACCCAATTTGCACTGAAATATGTTGAAAGAAGATGCAGGGCGCCCGGCATAAACCAGGCCCACAGTGTGGTAGTAAAATTTTTGGTAGCCCTTCACTGCACAGGGATCAGATCCGGTCCATGGAGAGCTTAGATCTGGCCACTCTGGAAACAGCAAAGTACTGGCCCATGGTGCCTCTGCAAGCAAAAACAGAGTGTGTGTGCTCTTAAGCTTGGTTTTTTCTGAGAAGATTGCAGGACGCCATCTCAGCCAAAACCAGAGCTTGGTAGCCCATTTTCACTCGCAGAGCGCTTGGGCTACCACAAGCATCCCTGACACGAGTGATGTTGATCTGGCCACACCCACCTCAGCCCCCCAAGGTCAAACACTACCCTGATGTGGCCCTCAATGAAATTGATTTTGACACCCCTGCCATATAACATCTCTGATCTGCAAGTTGCACTTATGGATTGTTATTCTTAATAAAGAAGCAGACTTCTTTATGGAATTGAAGTTGCTGGTTATAAAGCCTACATACTGTATCATCATGCTTAGATGTCTGAGGAACTGTGTCTCTCCCCTGGTTTCTGCCCATCCTGTATGATCAGGCAGAGTTTTCCAGTTCCCATCAATTAAACAATATCCTCTAGTAAGACTCACAAAGCACATCTTGTCTAGCATAGCATCTGCCCTCTAGAACAACATTCCCTCAGAGATTTCAGTTGTGAGTTACCCAGAGTTTATTGCAGTTGGACAGTGTCTTTAAAATAAATAAGTACAATACGTTAGACTGCTCCTCTGCACTTTAAATGAGCCTTTAAGAAACCCTACATCTTCCCTCAGGCCTTGGGCTAGTTATTAGGCCCCTTTAGATTGTGTGTTATGTTAGAAGGATGGTTTTTATTATTGCTTCGGATCAACTATTATTCTTTATTATTATTATTATGTTTCTTGTCTTTTAACACAAACAAGGTTCTTTTCCGAAAGGTGACATTTGGAGGCTCTTGGAAATATTAAAGAACATATTGATTTTGGTGGACTTATAATAAGAATTTATTTTTCTTTGAAAAGTAATAAAAGGAGAAAGCATTCTATGTATGTATTTGATGTCCCTGGAAGACATCTTCAGTTGTGTTGGTGGATATGAGCTCTACAAAGTCCGGATCTGTGCTGTTGTGTGTCTCATATCTCTCTCATACTTTCCTTTGCTTTCCAAGCTCCAGTTGGTTCAAAATGCAATGGCCTGCATGATTGTGGGCTGGTATAACTGTGCACATGTGTCATCTCTCCTGCCAAGTGCTGCATTAGCTGATAGGTTGCTTCCAGATCCAATTAAAGATGCTGCTCCTCACTCCAAAGTACTACATGGCTTGGGACCAGGTTATTCGAATATCTGTTAAGTCAGGTAGATGTAATGTCCTTTTCTCAACACATCTATCTGACCCATCAGACCAGAGAAGCAGGCAATGCTATGGGCCTTCTCTGTTAAGGAGGGTTAAGATCAGTCTAGTGGGATCCTAAAGAAGGGCCTTCTTATTGAACTATACAGTAAATTCTATATAGTATACAGTATACTATACAGTAAATTCTTCAATACAAATGGTATTTTCTACTATTTGAATTCAATTGCATCAGTCCTTTTTTCTCATCAGAGGAACAAGAAAACAAGATAGCATACTTACATATTAAGTTAAAGCAAATAAGATGGAATATTTACATATTGCTTTTTAGTTTACAGTAATTGTTTTTGTGAAAACACACCAAATAAAAAAATAGCCATACCCTGATCTTATAACCTAATTTGGTTATAGTTTCTGCCTTAAATAATTTGTGGATTTGCTAAAGTATCATATTTTTGAATTTTTCAGTTTGTCCTGAGGTTATTTGTATTTTGTAGATTTCCCCCCCCCAGCATTAAAGGAACGCTATCCATTGGATTATGTTTATCTAAATGTTTGCAGAAACAATGGCAAACAGAAAACAATCTTTAAAATCAGTTTAGAGGGCAGTTCTAAATTATAGCCTTCAGTCAACTCCAGATATTAATTAATAACTGGAATTGAACAATCTCTGATGGCATGATGTTGTTAAATACAATTTGAAGGATCTAAGGTATTTTCTTGCATGCATCTTTCTGCTGTCTCATTTATTAATCATACTCATATTTTGGCTCTTTTAAATAAACATGTATTATTATTCTTATGCGTATATACCAATGTTGGGAAGAATAAATGATACATATTACATGATAATAAATAATGTTCACCTTTTCACTTTTTTACATTCATTATGATAAAGTAATATTGCTGTGTATAATAATTTGAATAACAAGGAAAAATAATGTAAAACTGGTTTCTTCATAAAACCTGATTAGGTTTCTCTCCCCTTCCTCCCAAATTCAGCTCCTTCTTTTTCTGTGGGTGTGCAGAAGCATAAAAACCAGTTGACAGTTTAAAAACTGTCACATGGATATTCAAATTGCACGAGTGTAATTATGACTGTATAAAATAATGGATGGATCTCCTTTTCTTTAAGCTTATCCTGTATATGATCCCAAAACAGCTAAACTATGTTGCTGCTGCTATCCATCAAGACTAGCAGAGACAGTTGACCTAAAATATACCCTAAGTGTTGCTTGGCCTTGAAGACCTGCGAGGGTGCCTTGAGTAGGCTTTAATAGAGCAGTTGTATAGTTCTTTGGGCTTACTCATTGAACCCCAGGTGTATATCTGGTTGCCAGCTATTAAGCAGGAAAAATGAAGAGCTCTTTAATATAGCCCAGCTAAATGTGAACCACATAATTGGTGGACATTTTCCGATCTGAAACATTCATGGGAATATAGAATGGGAGGAAGGCTGGAAGGAACATGGGGATCTTGTAGTCCTTGCTCAATATAGAGATATTTTAATCCTTAACTTTGTCTACCGAATGTACTATTAAACAATAAAGACCAGTAGGTAGTAATTAAATAAACAATGTGAAGAAGTCTGTAGGTAGCTTCTTTATCCTTTTGATGGCCTTTGAAAATGAATGAGCAGATAATAAAGGATTAAAAGGATTAAAACAAGAGGAAAGTTCTGATCTCGTCTCTTGAAATTTTCAAGCAACCTAATATGAGATACCTGTTTATAGTTACTAGTATGATCCCTATACATTGAAGAATTTTTTTAGAATTGCAGAAAATATTTTTAATGCCATGAAGCTGAATGGAATATAGAAGAAATAAATTTCTGAGTGCAGAGGTAATGAACGTATTGCTACCCTATCCACAGGCCAGGAATAGGCAAATTGGCTCTTCTTTAGCTAGCATTATTGGCTCAGGAATTCTGGGAGTTGAAGTCCACAAGTCATAGAAGAGCCAACTTTGCCTACCCTTGCAATAGGCTATCTGGAGTTATATCTTAAGTGACTTTTCCTGGGGACTTGTTCAGTGTGAATATTCTACTGCAACTATCATAATTGTGAGGCAATTGCCAAGCATCTAAATCATAATCATGTAATCATGTGATTGCACTGACTGCAACTCCGAGGACCTGTGTAAATTCCCTTGTGTAATGCAGTCATAACTTTGAACATGGTTATTAACCAAGGACTATTTGTATGTAATCAAAGCCATGCCCTGATTTAGCCATCATCTTCATGTTTTGACTGTTTTTTGCAGATAATTCTGAGCACATTTATATTTTACTGTAAGTCCAGCATTTCTCAAATCAAAAGAATTATTCTGAACCCTTTGAAATTGGTTTAGATGCAAATTTGACATCTAAAGGTAACTGAGTAGGGGTGGGTTCTACATACCTTAGCTCACTGGTGCTCATTGTAATGGAAGTGCACATTTTATGTGCATGTGCTCCACTTGTGCATATGGGCATGTCCCCTTGTGCAATTTTGTTTCCGTACATGCTCAGTAGCTGGAAATCACCCCGAAACAGCTGGGCTTCGGAAGAAGGAATAAAGGAATAAAGGTCAATATAAACCCAGGGCAGGAGAGAGGGCCCTCTTTCAAGCAGCAGAACAGGAAAATCTTCCAAATAGTAATTTTTAAAAAAATTAAAAAGAAAGAAAAAAAGATGGGTGTGCCCATGGACAAGCACCAGCTGATCCAGTTCAGTGACATCACCAGGAGATGGCCTCAGTTACCATGCTAATTGTTGAAAATAGGAAAAGCAGAGTACTGTGATGTTATTGTACTCCTGGATGCATTGGCAGATCATTATACTTTATAACATTAACTATAATTGGGTAATGTTGGGCTTTAAGATTTACTGATAGCAGATTGCAGACCACGGTGCCTCTGAAACCTCTAGTCACTGTTGCTAGCAAAGAAAATGTAAACCTAGGAAATAGAACAAATATTTGCCCAAACTCTCAACATCTCAGCTATTAAAAAAAAATCTTCAAAATTCTAAAAATAATACTTTTGTTTTATTTGCCAAATGGCAAGTGCAAGAACTTCTTTAAATGAGCAACTATAGTATCAACTCAGTATATATGATAGATAGTGTTGGGCAAACCCAACAAACTTCGGGTTCGGCGAACTCACCCAAACTTTGCCATGAAGTTTGTGTGAGTTCGCCGAACCCGAACATTTGCTTGCAGCAAGCCGCTGCGGGGTCCTTTTCTGTAAAAATAAACTTGCTTCTTTTTATTTCTACAGAAAAGGATGCCACAGTGGTGCTGCAAGCAAAAGGAGGTGGGAAATCCCATGAAGGGATTCCGGGGTCGGGGCTTTGATGTCACGGAGACTCCTTCCTCCCTGTTTTGGCCAGCCAGGAAGTAGTCTCCATGACATCAAAGTCCCGCCCCCGGAATTCCTTTGTGGGATGCAGCGCCACAAGCAAAAGGAGGTGGGAAATCCCACGATGGGATTCCCCACTTTCCTCCCGGGCGGCAGCATTTTGCGGTGTTCGGCCGAACCCGAACCTGAACTTTACCCGAACTTTTAAAAAAATTCAGGTTCGGGTTCGATATACCAAACACTGCAAAGTTCAGTTCGGTTCGCCCAATACTAATTATAGATATATTTTTTATTTCATATCCTCAACATCCTTTGTAATTATTTGTAAATCTAGCGTGAATTATCAAGGTGCAGAAGTATCATGACTTATTTACTGTACTCTGAAATTAATTTCAACCAAGTCTTTCATAAGTCTATTCAAGTTTTTTTCCACTAACTACATAGATATGTCCCCTCAAGTCAGATTCTATCATAGCTAATTAATTTGTGTTGTTTTCTACTATTTACCCTCCTCTGTCTCATATCCTATAATAAACATAGCATTATAGAATTATTAATATTAATATTAGGGCATACTTATTTTGGATGTGAACAAGTTTTCACTGAAATAAATGGAGGTAGCCCACAGGAATACTTGAGACAGCTGTGTATTTTGTAAATGGTGTAAATTATCTTTGATTTATGGGAAAAAATATTCCTTTGTGTTTAATCTTAATCTTTTTCAATCATGGCAAATTCCTTGTATTTCTAACTTTTCCATTTAGAAAGTATATTGTATATTAAAAAGTTAACATATAGGCAACAAATGTCACACAGCTCAATTTCTTTGTGGATATATGGTGCACTTATGATTTGTTTAGAGTTTTAAGATATGTCTATGTAGGAAATTCACCACTTTTGAAACGTGCTCAGAAGTTTATTTGAGAATAAGAGATCCACTCAGACTAAACCTGTCTTGATTATCCTCATGCTTGACTAATATGTTACATGCAGATAAACTGCCCCGACCACTAATTCATTAATAACTTGATTTTTGTACATTACATTATTTTCCTGAAACTCAAGAGTTGTTCAAAACTGAAAAAAGTCATTGCAAAGCATATCAACCTTCAAGAAGTAAATATCAATGTGGTCTTTTATTTGAAATGTGAGCTTTGTTTAGCCTGTCATTGTTTTATTGCTGCTTTATTTTCTGAAGTAATAAATGCGCAAGGAATAGAACCAACATCGAGGCTTGTACTGTATTATCAGCTAGCAGCAGAATATGCAATCTTTCAAAGCATCCTTAAACCTTTAAAATGTATTTGTGTACATTGCACAACTGTTCTCTGAATTGTGTCTTTAATGTGCACTGCAGTTAAACTACTTGTTTTCTCTCTGCCTGCTCTTTGAAGATGCCAATTAGGAATAATGGGAAACAAGGGGTAGGCTAAGCATTGCAGTGCATTCTTGTTTACATCTGTGTGTGATTATTTCAGTGTAATGTTTTAAACCCTTTTGGCCCATTCGTGCTCTCAATGACATTAATGAGGTTTTGCCATTAGTTTTAATGGGAACAAGACTGGGCTTTGCACTTTTCTTTTTTGTTGTGTTCATTGCATTCTTTCTTGTTTGTGAACTGACCAGCCACTCATGCATGTGTTTGCCAGGTACGTTTATTTGTGCTGTTCCATGAGGGGCTTCTTTCTCCTTATGTTTCAGGTTAAATATTGGCAGAATGAAATAAAATAAGGGAGGAAAAGGGGGATTTGGGGTAAAACTATTGGTTTCAGGCATTCACATCTTGTCTGAAATAAATAACTTACATTAAGTTGTTCAAGATTTGCTTAAAGTAGTTATTAAATCAAACCATATCAGGTGTAGAGTTAAGTTAACTTGTTCAATGTGATTTTTCCAGGAAGAATTTTCTTTCTAGAACTTAGAATTGTGGTCTCACCCCCACCCCCGCCCCCAAATAATGGGATATTGAAGGAAAATAGTTTTTGCCCAATATCAAGAAAAGGTTACCAACGAATAGAATACCTAGTTACCCCTTTGTTATAAAAAGCTTAGCGGTAAATAATAGCACTTATAAACTAAGGGGAAAGGCTAGTGATTCATCTATTTTTTAATTTAACAGTCTCATGAAGCTGAGGAAGAAGCTCGGAAGAATCCCGAATTTGCTGATCGATTGAAGCAGCTTGACAAAGAGTCTGCCTACTATAGAGAGGAATGTGGCAAAACCCAAGCCGAGGTGGACAGGCTCTTAGAAATCCTCAAAGAAGTAGAGAATGAAAAAAATGACAAAGATAAGAAAATTGCTGAGCTGGAAAGGTATATTTCTTATTGTCTGTGTTTTCTCATTAAATACATTCTATATTCCTGCTTGATGAAAAGAAATAGCAAAATGTATCACTGTAGTAGGCAAATGAAATAGAACAGCACCATATGTGATACTACAGTGTTTTTAGAAAAATATGGTTCTGTGCAAATCGTTTGTCCAAATGCTTTTGAAGATTCAGTACGATAATAAAGTCTCAGCTCCTTTAGAGAGAAAGTTTGCCTTATCAACCAAACCAGGGGTCGGTGGGGTGGGGAGACTGCATAAACTTTTTTAAAAAAAATTGAAGGAGAAGGGAGAAAAAAAACATAATATGATTAAAAAAATGAAAATAATATGGACATCAGACTTTGCTGAAAGAAACTGGGATGTAACAATAATAAAGTAAAGCATAAAAGATTATGAATGTAAAAATGATTTAGAAGTCAACCTCTCCCTGTTTCTAAGAGGTCTGTAGTGGGCGTGCATAAGCGCCCCATTGAGTCTACCGTCCCTGTCCTACTCTCCCATTGTCCCCTTTTATCATTACTTTTTACTTATGTTATGTTATGTTATTTTATTATTATCATTTTTTATTTATTAGATTTGTATGCCGTCCCTTACCGCAGACTCGGGGCGGCTCACAGCAGTGACAAAAACAATATGTTTATACAAACGACTATCCTATACATGTTTGACAAATAAAATAAATAAATAAAAATAAATAAATAAATAAGTTAAGATTTGTACTTAAAGTAGTAAAACACTTGATAACTTGAAAAGTTGTCTTTTGCATTCAAGGATTGTTATGATTGTGTCAATGAAGCCATGTTAAATCAACTTAATCCACATCTGGGTTAACAAAAGCACACTAGTACACACAGAAAATTAGATTGTATAAAAAGTATGATTAGGAACATTTATTTATTTGAATATAATAAACAAATATACACATCTTGTAATTTCTTACAACTGGTTATTGCCACAGTATTAAAATCTCAAATTTCTTGCATCAAAATGGTCTAGGTGATGCAGCTAAAATTAGATGTTGTAACTAATCTTGGAAAATAAGGAGTGCAAAGCTATAATAAAAAATAAGATTTAGCATAATGTTTTCCATAATCAATGAATAAAAAGCTAGGTTTTTACATCCCCTGTTTCTTCTCAGCATTCCAATTTAATTTTGTTCAATTTCTTCACTGGTTAAAAATAAAAACTTAAAAAGAAAACAGAGTAAGAAAGAAACAGAAATATATGCATTACTATGATATTTAATTTATAAATGGTTTTTCTTTTTCTTGTGGTTGAGGCACACTTGGTTACCAGATTAGATCTCTCCATTCTTGGAATGAACCAGTTTTTCTGTCTCCCATCTTTGTACCGGTAGTTCTTGATTTATGTCCACAATTTAACCCAAAATATCTGTTGTTAAGTGAGAAATCTGTTAAATGAATGTTGCCCCATTTTACGACTTCCCTGCCATAGTTGTAAGTGAATAACTGCAGTTGTTAAATTAGCAACATGGTTGTTAAGTGAATCTGGCTTTTTCATTGATTTTGCTTGTTAGAAGGTCACAAAAGGTAGATCATAAGACCCATGGGGATGCTGCAACGGTGGTCATAACTCACTTTTTTCCAGTGCTGCTGCAATTTGAGAGATCACTAAATGAACTGTTGTAAGTCAAGGACTATCTGTAGAGTCTTCCATTAATAGACTAAGGTTCTCCCCACATGACCATCTTAAAGCTTCTCTGCAGTGCTTAAATCAGCGTCTTCATTGGCTGCCAAATTGATCAATATCTGCTGACATACATGAACGATCTACTAGTGACCTGTACATTAAGTCACATCAGGCAAAAGAGTCAGAGTTATGTTTCACGTATTGATAATGGTGACTTTGATGGGGCAGGAAAAGGTGAGTTTCACTACCTGATAAGTAGTGGGACTGCCCTTCCCGCCAGCTGTGGCACTCACTTGCCAACTAGCTGTGTGTAAAAGATGCTTCAGGGTAGGTAATACATTAGAGTTCAAATGCAGTGTACGTATAAGAAAAAGAAAAGATAACATTTAATTTCGTTTTATAAGCATAAAAGTAGAGAGACTAAGGCATTAGGTTTGCATATTTTAAAAGACTTCAAAAAGGGGAAAAAGTATTTTTTTGGAATCTGTCCAAGCATTCATTAGGAAAATTAAGAAGTTTGGGAAAAGATGTCTATGCTAAAATTCAATGCCGTGTTTTTTAGGCTAGAAGATTATTGCTGGATTTATCTATAGAGTCTGTTATTGCTTCAAAATCTTTAATCCTGTGCACCTAGTTATTAATTTTTAAATATTGCTCTTGTTTCTAAAGTACACTTTCCAAACTTCAAATATTGTACAAAAGTTGCAGGCGTTTTAAAAAAATTAAACCAAGAGGTTCATGTAAAGAAGTGAAAATATTGTCTTCTGCTCAGAAATTTAAATGATTTACTGTGTAGGATTTTCTGTGTTGACCTTCTTGTTTTCTTGGAGAAAGGAAAGTGACATTTATACTAAATGCAGAATTATAGTATGGTAACACTTTGATTTAATAGACCATTCATTGGGAGTGGAATGCAAAGATAGGCTTTTTGAGGCAATTCACCTCAGGTGAATTATGACATCAAGCACAGAAATGATATAAATAGATGCAAATGATGTAAAACTAATTCAACTGAAAGTAAATTGAAATGGCTGGTCTGGATTTCTTCATAGGTGGGGGACTTGTCCATTTTTTTTCATTGTTGTATCCAGACTTGTCCATTGCATCTGAAGTCAGTTAATTCTGACATTGTAGGGATCACTAGAATTATCATTTTTTGCATGTCTATCAGGCTGCTCTTAGACTCTATTAGCATGAGAAATGTAAACTAGCTGTCTATTAGACAAGAAATAGGAATTACAAATTATTCCAGTTAGGAGGAAAATATCACAGTATTGTAGTTTTATGATTTCAATTATAAAATATTTTGACGTATTAGTTTTCTCTATTCCTCATTATCAGAATATAAAGTATTTACCAAAATGCAGTTTCTTGTATTTAGTGTAAATTAATATATACAATCATCAGAAGATGACTAAAACTGACTCTCCTGACTTTTAAGTCAGGCATTCTAATTCTAGCAGGAGAATGAGAATCTTAAAAGAATGGACCATTTCTTCAAGGGCTGTGATAGGTGTAATTTGCAGAGGTTGTAAAGTTTATTGGCTGTTGTTTGCTCATTTTTTATATAATATCTGTGTGGTTTCAGTACGCAGATTTCCATTAATATGATTGATCTAAAGGGTTAGAGTTGAACTGGTACCAGATTCATTCTGCTTAATGAACTACCATATAGTTCTTCTAAAGGGAAACTAGGAAATTAAGAATGAGAAGTAAAGAAACCAACATGCCCGATAGGTATTTAATGATTTCTGATGTTCCCCCATCTTTTTTTAAAATAGTAAATAAATCATCTTTTGCAAAGTAGTACAGGAATGTGCACCTGTGATGTCTCTGGGGATTATTTTACTTTGGCCTTAGATAAGAGTTTGTATGTTGCTTTGACTAATTGAAAGGACATGTTAAATATTTTTGCAGAAAATAAGTTATCAGGCATCTGGATATTCTCAGCAATGAAGTATTAGTCTTATTCTTGGGACTGAAAAAGATTGCTCTCAGCTTTTAGCAAGAACTGTATTTCCATAAGAAAAAGAGTGTCTTTGATCAGTGTAAGTGATCAGTACTTGAGAATCACCAACATAAGAATTCTTTGAACCTGTAGCCAAGCCATTTAACTTCCTTTATATTTCATGGGTGAAGATGACTTGCTCATATGAGTCATCCGAAATCCAAGTCGGTCCGCACAAGGCCTTTCAAAAAATAATGCCTCCTGCCAACCACCTGGCCTTGTAGTTGCCACCATTTTCGTTGTAGTTTCCTGGACAGGGGGAGTGTGTCTCAGGCAGTTTTTTTTTTTCATAGTAGAAAAGCTACTGCTTTTGTACACTGTTCACACAATTCTGTCTTGATTTCCTTTTTAAAAAGTAGATCACTGATATCGTAGCTGCTCATTTTTATGTTGTAAAGCTACAATTTTTCTTCCCTTTATTTCTTCAGTATCATTTTATCTCTGTCTTTCTGTCTGTCCATCTGTCAGTCCATTCATCCATCCGTCCCCAAATGGCAGCTTTCAGTCTGCTTCAGTTAACTTGACCTTCAGAGCATAACCATTGATATGTTTTCCAATTATTCCATTCATTTATCAGGCCCACTAATTCTTTAAATATGAGTATACTTTCCTCTAGCTGATAGTGTTTAAAGGAATAACAAAATCCTTTGTTCCAGGAAGGGACCTTTGTACTCTGCAACCTGATTTTGTTTTCTTCCCCCTTTTTCTTCTTATTGTTGATAGACTTTGTCTCAGAACTTCATGATTATCTCAAGCGTTTTATAATGAAATGGTACAAATTCAACATACATACTATACATACATGCTATAAGGAAAGTACAGGAGCATTCCCCTGGCACAGTGTAACGTCAGTCACAAGGCTTTGAAATATTTAATAGTGTGTGACAGAGTGAAAATATCTCTAGAGAAGACCTATAATTTCTGAAACTGAGCTCCATCAATTTCAGTCAATGCATTTGTATGTTATTTAATTACAGCTAGATAGCTGCCATTGAATCAGAATAAAAAGAGAATTTGATATCATGCATTGGAGATAGCATTACATTCCATTTCTTCTCTAAACCTCTCATAGTTTCTTAAGAGATTAATAAGAAATTTATAGTAAATGTTTCTGGTAAATAAACTGTTGTCTACAAAGAGAGAGTGTGTATGTGTATGTTTGTGGGTATATGATAAAGTACTCGGGTGAGGATTTGTATTAAATGAGTATGATACTTTTGTTTTTTAAAAAGAGGTTCTTTTAAAATCCCACAACTCATATCTTCATTAAACATACTCTTTGAATTAGAAAGGGAAGTTAAATATCTTCTAGTAGAAGCTCATTCCCAGCTAATACAATTAATAAACAAGTAACGGAGGAGGAACGTAGGAAGCAGATACATTATTCCTAGGAGTTGGCATCCAATCTGCTTCACTATTTAGCAGAAGTCAGTATTTTATCTGGCATCCTGTTTTGCTGGTATCTGTGTTCTCTAATTTAAGGCCACAATCTTTTTTTGCAGTTTCAAATACAGTGAACCCTCGAGTTTCGCGTCCTCGAGCATCGCGAAAGGGCTATTTCGCTAGTTTTCAACCCGGAAGTAAACTCCACCATCTGCGCATGCGTGCCCTTCCACGCATGCGTAGATGGTGGAGTTTCCCCGCCGGGCAGAGGCTTCCCTGGGTCTTCCCCCTCTTGCCCCGGTAAGACCCCAGCGGCGGTGGGCTGGCGGGCGGCACGCGCGAGCTTGGGGCACCCTAGCTCCGCTTCCCAGCTGGGAAGCGGAGCCGGCAACAGCGTGGGCGGGCGGGCGGTGCGCGCGAGCTTGGGGCAGCCTAGCTCCGCTTCCCAGCTGGAAAGCGGAGCCAGCAACAGCGTGGGCGGGCGGCGCGCGCGAGCTTGGGGCAGCCTAGCTCCGCTTCCCAGCTGGGAAGCGGAGCCGGCAACAGCGCGGGCGGGCGGCGCGCGCGAGCTTGGGGCAGCCTAGCTCCGCTTCCCAGCTGGGAAGCGGAGCTAGGGTGTCCCCAAGCGCACGCGCACCCCAGGCGCGAGCAACGGGGTGGGCGGGCGAAGGGCGGGCGGCAGTGGAAGTAAAAACACCATCTGCGCACGCGCAGATGGTGTTTTTACTTCCGCACCGCTACTTCGCGAAAAATCGATCATCGCTTGGGGTCCTGGAACGGAACCCTCGCGATGATCGAGGGTTCACTGTATATCTATTTTTTGCCTTTGGATAAATATGAAACATTTTTTGTATCAACAGCCTCTCATATATGTAACTGTTATCATCTGTCTTTATAACTTTTGTTCAAGCTAAACCTGTTTGTTTGTTTTTCTCATTGCCCTATAAAATTTGGTTTCTGGTTGTTTTTCTGTGAATGCATTTCAATTTCTTATTAACAGAGGAACAGAATCAAGATAATGTGAAGTGCTATTTCCACTTTATAATGCTTTGGTAAGGCCACACTTAAAATATTATATCCAGTTTTGGTCACCACAATATAAAACAAAAGGTGTTGAGACTCTGGAAAGAGAGCAGAGAAGAGCAACTAACATAATTAGGGGACTGGAGGCTAAAACATGTGAAGAATGGTTGTAGAAATTGGGTATTTTTAGTTTCATGAAAATAAGGACTAAGGGTGACATGATAGCAGTCTTCCAGTATCTCAGGGGTTGCCACAAAGAAGAGGGAGTCAACACTATTCTCCAAAGCTCTTGATGGTGGGACAAGAAGCAATGGGTGGAAACTAAACAAGGAGAGAAGCAACTTAGAACTAAGGAGAGATTTCCTGACAGTTATAAAAATCAATTAGTGGAAGAACTTGCCTTCAGGGGCTGTGGGTGCTCCATCACTAGAAGTTTTTAAGAAGAGATTGGACAACCATTTGTCTGAAATGTTTTAGGACAGTGATGGTGAATCCTTTTTGGTTCGCGTGCCAACAGGGTGTGTGTGGGTGTGCTAGCATGTGTGCATGTGCCCACGCCCTTTCCCTCCCCCATGCTTGCGCACCCCTCCCTCCCCCCATGCCTCCACACACCCACCCACCTGGTACGTAAAAAAAATGCCCAAATGGGAAATCGGAAGTTCAGGAAAATGCACTTCCAGTTTGCTGTTGTGCTGGGTTTCTTTGCACTCTGGAGGGTTCAGGGAAGCTTCCTGAAGCTCCAGAGTACAAAAACCAGCACATTGGGCAAACCGGAAGTTCAGAAAATGCACTTCCGGGTTGCCCATTGTACTATTTTTGCACTCCGTGCCTTCAGAAAGCTTCCCTGAACCCTCTGGAGTGCAAAAAAAAAAACAGCACAACAGCAAACTGGAACTGTTTTCCCCCCTAAACTTCCAATCTATTGGGTGATTTTTATTTGCCTCCAGGACTTCAGGGAAGCTTCCCTGAAATGTCCAGAGGGCAAAACAGCCTTTCCTAAGGCTAAAAATCAGCTGGCCAGGGCAAAGTCTTGTGTGCCCTCTGATATAGTTCCGCATACCACCTGTGCATGTGTACCAGAGGTTCGCTATCACGGGTTTAGGGTTTCCTGCCTGAGCAGGCGATTGGATAGAAGGTCCCTTCCAACTCTGTTATTCTATTACATTAGAATGTCCTATTTACCACCTTCTAAACTAGTGGTTATCAACCTGGGGGTCAGAACCCCTTTGGGAGTTGAATAACCATTTCACAGGGGTTGCCTAACACCATAGGAAAAGACAAAGGAACTAAAGCTTCTATTCTGGCACCTTGGAACATACTTTTACAATCTGACCAATCCGGCGTTTGCAGTGGGGGTGTCCGTCTGACCTTCCTGCGAATCCAGCTTAAAGCTCTGTTGGGAGAATTGGCACTACACTTATGGTTGGGGGTCACCACAACATGAGGAACTGTATTAAGGGGTCGCAGTATTAGAAACGTTGAGAACCACTGTTCTAAACTGACTCAACTTTCCTGTTAGTCATTTTCCCCCTTCAAATTAATATTCAGACTCATGATCAATATGAGCAAAGTAACAAATAATATTTGAATAAAATGCAAATAAACATAATAATGTAAATTTACTTGCAACTTGTGAATATGAATATTTGAAAGTGGATTAATTTACTGCTATGGTATATTGTAGTAATTTTGCAATTTTATTTCTAATTTTGTTTCTGCTAGTCTTTACTTGGAGCAGATGTCTTCTGCTGTTAGAAGGACCCTCACAAAAGAATGCCTTTTAACAAATCATCCAGAGGCTCTTTAATTTTTGGATTGAAATAAAAGAAGTAATATATCTTTTTGCATATGTTCCCCAGGTGCATAATTTTAGTTATCTTGTGTTTTCATTTGCCAGCAGGATTCCAAGTCACATTTATTTAACTTAAGATCTATACATACTATGCATTTGTATGATTGCATACATATAAAATATTTCAGTGTAAATGAAAACTCAGCCAGTAGCATTGTTACAGATTGCTGATAATCACCTGGGAAAAACTGTTGAATATTACTGGTTGTCTTTTTTAGTGAGACAGACTTTAGTCATCAGCATATCATTTTACTATGGCACCATTAGTTTTACCAATGTGAATGGGTAATTAAAGTTTTGAAGTTCAGTTTCTTTCATTTTTTGTATAGACAGAACTGGTTAGATTAGATGAACTTATAAGCTCCGCTAGAAACTTGTGGACTAATATAAAGAACATTTAATGGTCTGGAAACACAGAGGTATGGATTTAATTCCTATAGAAATGCATTAATAAATTAGATAAAAATCTGAAAGGAATATTTGCCCCTTAATATTTCCATGTTTTAATACTAGTCCGTTGCCTGATTCTTCATCTGGTAAAGTTTACAAGTATTAGAAGTTGGCTATTTTCACCTTATAAGTTACTTTCTAGCTTGGGAAATGAAAGAGAGCAGCACGAAAACACTTTTTAAAAAATGGTTCTTTTATTCTTGAAACTTTATAAGTTGTTGAGAAATCAGACAATGCAAAAGAGTACTGACACCAGGCTACTTATAGAATTTGAGATAATTATTTTTTTAAAAAATCAGCTCAGAAAAATTTTCTGGAATCATTTTTACATTTGGCGTTAATCCTCAGAGAACTATGGGAAATATGCTTCTGCCTAAATTTTTATGTTTGTGTCAATGTATTTTATTATTTATGGAAAACATTATGAAAGGATTATCCAAATTTTAGGTCTTTCCTTCTTTGCTTAAAGAACAAGAATGTAAGGGAACATTCTATACTATGTCAAATACTATGATGTGGATGAGGACTGATAAAAGAAAACTCCATTCCTAGGCTTATGATAATGTGTGTCCCAGATGCTGATATTGTGCAGTAGAAAAAAAATGTTTCAGCCATTAGGATTATGGGAGATTTTTTAAAATTCCTTTTAATTAAAACTGATAAATAATCACTTTAGAGTAAGCTGTTACCAGAATATTCAATTTGCCTTTTATTATTATGCTGTCACTACTGATAAGCCAAAGAGATACTGGCCTCAAGTTAAAAGTTTTCCTTGTGTGTCCAATCACACTTGGCCAATAAAGAATTCTATTCTATTCTATTCTATTCTATTCTATTCTGTTCTGTTCTGTTATTCTATTCTATTCAGAATACATTGCTTATTTCTGACCAAATGAAAAACTTTTAAACCAAGCACTATGTTACAAATGCACTAGTGGTGTGCAGCAAATAATTTAGCAACCGGTTCTCTAATGCAGGGGTCCCCAACCACCGGGCCGCGGACCAGTATCGGGCCGCGGGGCATGTTGCACCGGTCCGTGGAGTAGGCAGCTGCTGGCCCTCATGCCGCCACCCCCTCCCTCCAGCGCTTCGCCTCCCGCTGGGCAAGAGGCCTCGGGAGGCAGGTTCTGTCGGCCACAGGACGATGGATGGGACAGAAGGGCGGGAAGGACCGAGAGGCTCAAGCCTCTTTTGGCTTCTGCCGCAGGGCGCTTTTGCGTTTTTGGCTGGGGGGAGGCAGGAGGGCCAGCCTGAGGCCCTCTCTCCAGCGCTTAGCTCCCACTGGGCAAGAGGGCTTGGGAGGCAGGTTCTGCCGGCCACAGGACGATGGCGGGAAAGAGGGGCGGGGAGGACCAGCACCCCATGCTTAATCCCGCCCCCAACCACGCCCTTTCCTCCCCCACTGGGCCATAGAAAAATTGTCTTGCTGAAACTGGTCCCTGGTGGAAAAAACGTTGGGGACCACTGCTCTAATGACCAGCACTATGCCAGCCAAATGGGGCACAGAGGTTAATTAGAAAATATGGGTTTTGCTTTGTGACATCCAGATCCATTGAATAAGGAGTGTGGACTGCAGAGAAAATACACTTGTTTGATTATGAAGAAATATCCCTGAAATCAGATGTACACTAAATGTAGGCTGACTTTTAGCTACACACATCCCTAGAAAACAACAAATTTTGAAGCTCCAGGTAAAAAGGATTCATTTTAAGATGAGTAACCACAGTTTGCATGTTGAAGAGGGTGCAGAATAGCCTTTCATGGTTTTGGCATGGACCTCAATTCCTGGAATTCCCCAGGCAGTATGAAGTTTGCCCTTCTAAAACTTGCCAAGACTGAAAAATGTTATACAGTTAGGGTTTTTTCTATTCCTCTTTTATTGGTTCCTACTTATGAGCAATCATAATGCAAAATACCCATTTCAAACTCATGCCACAGTAATGATCATGCAAAATCTTCATTTCAAACTCACCTTACAGTAATGATCATGGAAAAACAACCAACTATTTTCCTGCACCAGCCTGGAAGTCAAAACTGTGTGTATGTGTGTGTGTGGGGAAAACACTGCCCCTCACCTGGCAGGCCTCCTGCACCACCCTGGAAGCCAAAATGGGATGGAGGGGCACACAATCAGTAGTGGTTTGCTACCTATATGGTAGTGGCCGCCAGTTTGCGCAATTTGCACATGACCACTCCAGTGGCATTCCCATCTCTGTTGTTCAATTTTTCATATTTTTTGCTTCACCCACGTGCAGAAGCAAAATCTCGCGAGGGAAATATTTCAGTCCCCTCATGAGATTTCAGAGCGTTTTTGCATGCACGGAAACAAAAACATGCTGGGGACATGCACAATATTTTGGTGATTTTTTTTTTTGCTTCCATGCATGCACAGAAGCAAAATATCACTGAAATCTTGTGTGCGCATGTGTCCTCTTGGGAGATTTCAGTGCATTTTTGTACATTCCCTACATGGCATCGGACCACAATACCTTTGGGACTGCCTTCTGCCACACGAATCCCAGCGACCGGTTAGGTCCCACAGAGTTGGCCTTCTCCAGGTCCCATCGACTAAGCAATGTCGTCTGGCAGGACCAAGGGGAAGAGTCTTCTCTGTGGTGGCCCCGACCCTCTGGAATCAACTCCCCCTGAAGATTAGAACTGCCCCCATCCTCCTTGTCTTTCGCATGCTCCTGAAAACCCACGTATGTCGCCAGGCTTGGGGAAGTTGATATGTCCCTTAACTAATATGAGTTATGTATGGTTTTGTTTGGGTTGTGTGATGAACTTTTTTATGATAAGGGTTTTTATCTGTTTTAAATATTGGATTTGTATATTGTGTATTGTGTTGTGAGCCACCCCAAGTCTTCGGAGAGGGGCGGCATACAAATCTAATATATTATTATTATTATTATTATTATTATTATTATTATTATTATTGCTTCCTGTGCATGTGCAGAAGCAAAAACACACAGCACACTGGTAGCAGTGGTAATGGCAATCCGCCCCTGCACACCATGCCTCCCCTTGTCCCATTTTGGACCTGGAAGGTCTCCTGCATTAACCTGGAAACCAAAACAGGGCATGTAGGGGATTCCTGGGAGGGGAGGGGAGGGGGAGGGTGGAGCCAGCCAGAGGTGAGATTAGCTGGTTTTCCAAACTGGTAAAATAATTAACAACTGGTTCGCCCAAACCAATGTAAACCGGTTGCAGTCCATCTCTGAACTGCACTCTATTTTTATTTTATCAGAATGTCTTTGGCATCTTCTGAGTGGATCACAACAATAATGGAAATAAAAAGTGTGCTCTGTATCATGAAGTTATTATTTTCAATTAAAGTTTTGATATATATTATTATGATCAGTCTGAAATAATCCTCCCCTCCCCCCTCCTCCTCTGATTTACTGCTAAATTTTTACTGCTATAGATATATGTCCTCACAAGTGTGCAGAAAGAGGAAGAGAGAAATGAATATGCATTATCTGCTCATGTATTTAAAGTTAAAGCAGGGGTCCCCAACCTTTTAAGCCTCAGGGACCACCAATGTCATAATTTTATATCCCGCGGACCACCAAATTCATAATTTTAAATCTCATGGATCCTAATTCATAATTTTAAGTCCCACAGACAATTAATATGAATTTTTAAAAATATAACTACATTTGTAAAATAATGATCAGAGAACTTCTATTTTATTAATATGAAATGCACCTATTTAACAAAATTATAAATGCTTATTTAATTACGACAAAATTGTAAATGCTTATTTAATCATAACAAAATCTGTAAATGTTGTTTAATTGTAACAAAGTTATTAAAGGGGCATATATAAGTGCACCAGTGTGTCTTCCGTCCCCTGTCCAATTGTCTCTCCTTATCTCATTTATCTTTTCTTCCTTTCATATATGTTCTCCTATACTTTTATATCTTTTCTTCTATCATTTTCTTTATTTATATTACTACATATCTATTCTCTTCAATGTGTATTATGTATTGGACAAAATAAAAAAAATAAAAAAATAACAAAATAATTGAAGCTTATTTGATGGTGGCTTGTTGATGTTGCTTAAATATTGTTGTCAGTCCTATATTCCAGAGCTGTAACTGTAGTCCCCTCCCCTCCCATCCCGTCCCGTCCTATCCCCTCCTGTCACCTTCCCTCCCCTCCCTTCCTTTCCCTTCCCTTCCTTTCCTTTTTTTTCTTCCTGGACACAGATTGGTGACCTGTGTATTAAAGCACATAATTAAAAGAAAATAGAAGAGCTTTTGTGTACATGTAAAAACTTATCTCCGCCAGAAGTCTAATTTTACTATTTTCGTGTAACAAAATTATATTAGAAATATGTTCTTAAAATCCAGCCATTTTTTCTTCTGCAGTGGAATTGATTATATAATTTGGTTTACTAGGGAATGTGTTAAGTTTTCTCAGCTTGAATAATCATTAATGTCTGTACTTTTTTTTAAAGGAAGTGTTTATCATTTTAAGTGTTTTCTAGGTTTTTAAATTATTTTTCTTAATTTTAATGAATCAGTATTTTTCATAACAATATTTTATTTATTTCTAAGATTTATAGGCCACCCATTTTACCTCACGGTACTTTCTATACAGGCTGAGATGTAAAATATAATAAATATAAAAGCAATAGTTATAGTTAGAATTCCCATCTAGGCCAATACTACAAATAAAGATATAATTGACCACACACCAAATAGCTTTCCTATCACCCTCTGGTGGTTTTCTGCCTGTTTTATTTTGAAAAGTAAAACTTAGTGAGATGTTTGAGCCAAGAACATGTTAAATCCAACTTTGGAACAAGGATCTGCTTTCATAGGATTGAGTTTTGTGGTCCTGGCACTAAGAGTGCTATATCAGAATATCTACAGTAAACAAAACTAGGATATTTAAAGAAAAGTAGTTGCATATGGAAAGCTTATAACCATCACATTGAGCAAATCTGCACTGCTGGGTTGCTGCATTGCCTGCAACCATTTTAGGATAGTGGAATAAGGGATGACACTGGCCTCCCATCTCATCTCAGGTGTGTTTTCTTGCTCCATTTTCAAAGTGCTGTTTTGTTATTTATATGCCATTATTAAAATCATTGTTGACTCTTCGCAACATGGATGGATTTTCTCCATGATGAATTACCCCTAACTTGGTTATTCAGGTTTCCCAAAGGTAGACTCGTTGCACTTTCTATCCATTTTGCTGTGGGTCATCTTCTTCTCTTTCCTTCTGACTTTCCTAGCATTAGAACCTTCTCCAAACATAATGTGATAATTATCCAGAGATAATATGGGAATGTGATAACACATAATGTTTCTGGCATAGGATAATTTGATCCTGGTCATTTGTGCCAAAAATAAGTTCTGGGTAGATTTGTCTGATAATCCATCCTTTCCACTTGACTACTTCAAATCTGTTTAGAGCCATGTGACTGAAAACACATACAAGCATTTGTAGTATAGACAGGCAGACAGGCAAGATATTTCAGTTTACTTAATGGTTGCTAAGATCTTTGATGTCTACTACAGCTAACACTTAACCAGTCACCTGCTGCAATCCAGCAGTTGCATAAAAACAACAGAATTAACAGAGTTGGAAGGGACCTTGGAGGTCTTCTAGTCTACTGCTCAAGCAGGAAGCTCTCTACTATTTTGCAGCAGCAGCCAAAAAAGCCAACTCAATCCTAAGCTGCATCAACAGAGGAATACGCTCCAAGACCAGGGAAGTACTAATACCACTCTACTATGCCCTGGTCAGACCCCACCTGGAGTACTGCATCCAATTTTGGTCACCTCACTACAAAAAAGACATCGAAACTCTGGAGAAGGTGCAAAAAAGAGCAACCAAAATGATTAGGGGACTCGAAACCAAGACTTACGAAGAGAGATTGAGAGAACTGGGCATGGACAGCCTAGAAAAAAGAAGGTCTAGAGGGGACATGATAGCAGTTTACAGATACTTGAGGGGTTGCCACGGTGAGGAGGGGGTCTCTTTATTCCCCAGGGCACCAGAGGGCCGGACGAGGAACAATGGTTGGAAGCTGACCAAGGAGAGATTCAACCTGGAAATAAGGAAGAACTTCCTGACGGTCAGAGCGATCAACCAATGGAACTGCCTGCCAGGGGAGGTGGTGAACTCCCCAACTCTGGACACCTTCAAGAGGAGATTGGACTTCCATTTGGCTGGGGTGCTGTAGGGTTTCCTGCTCAGGCAGGGGGTTGGACTCGATGACCTAACGGTCCCTTTCAACTCTATTAATAAAATAAAAATAAAAATAAAAAGAATTAAAAAATTTCAGGCAAATGATTGTCCAATCTCATCTTTAAAATTTCCAGTATTGGAGCAGCCACAGCTTCTGGAGCAAGTCGTTCCCGTCACTGATTGTTCTAACAGTCAGTAAATTTCTCCTTCATTTTAGTTTTTAAAAAGTTTTTTATTTACATATAAACAATAGACAATAAAAACAGACAATTAATCTACAACAAAACAATGCACAATATAAACAAGCAATTGAAGACAAGCATGTAATATACATCCCCTCCCCTCCTGTGGCTGACTTTTATATTCTTAGCGGTATAGTAACCTTTGGTTTTATCTATGGGATATACTTTATAGTTTGTGATACTAGATTTTAAATTATTACTCTATAACTTATAAAATATATTATATTAAGAAAGACAAAAAAAGAATTATATTTAATTCTTTGACTGGTTTTGCTTTAACGCAGCACTACTGATAATTGTTTTTTATGTTATTTTTTTATTCAACCATGCGTAAAAGTCTTTCCAAATCTGGTAATATTTTGAGTTTTCTTGCTCTTTTAGTTCCAATGTTAGTTTGTCTGCTTCTGCGCGGTCCAAGTTTTTTTAAATTAAATTCCGTTCATTCGGTATTACTTCGTTTTAGGTTGCTTTTCTCCATTAGTTTCCATCCATTGTTTCTTGTCCTGCCTTAAGGTGCTTTAAAGAATAGATTGACCCTCCCTACTTTGTGGCAGCCCCCTTGTGGCAGCCCCTTGAACACTACTATCAGGTCACTTCTGGTCTTTCTCTTCATGTATAATATTTATATTAGAGTTATAATATTTGTCTAGTTTATACAAGAGTACTGGTTGTAAATCCCACAGGATTGTTTTTTCATTACTTGTTTTCTTTCCCTGAGTATCTATTTACCCTTTTTAAATAATGCCAGCAGTGCAGTGTTTCATTACTACTCCATCACTTGTGATAAAAGGTTTCTGTCCCTTTTACTTGAAGATACTGTACTCCCCCCTCAATTCTTAACTTAAAAGATCTCAGAGGATTTTTCTTTTTTTGTTTCAAGTGGCTGGAGAACCACGAAATGTTTCAGCTCAAGGGTGAAAAAGCAATACAAATTAAAATATTTACTAATTTACTAATTTATTAATTTATTAATTTACTAATTTACTTACTTACTTATAATAATAACTGAAAGATTCCAGAAATGCTTTGTTATTGCCTGCTTCCTCAGGGTGAGAAAAAGTGACTGGCTCACCATGACCCAGCTGGCTTTCCTATCTAAGGGAGGACTAGAATTCACAGGGTTTCTTTATTATAGTCTGGTGCCTTAACCATTGCTCCTAACTGCCTCTTTTATTTTTACTGGTAGTCTTTGACTGCCTGTAAATAATAATCCATTTATTTAGCAATTGTTCAAATTATAGTGGTAGTTTAAAAAATTGACTTAAAATTGGCCTTCACAATTATGACTATTGAGTCATTCCCACTGTCACATGATTTACATCTGGGCACATAGCAGCCAGCATGTATTAATGACAACTGCCCCGGCATTCAAATATTATTATTATTATTATTATTATTATTATTATTATTATTATTATTATTATTATATACAACACAGCAAACGAGATCACTATGCTGGATTTCATATTTCATCACCAATCGGGCACTTCCCAAGCACCTAGGACTGCGTGATGTAGCGGCGAATTATGTTTGCCGATCCCAGTAAAGCAGCCTTTTGCAATTGACAGATGGAGATTTTGTCAATTCCGATGGTTTTCAAATGTTCGCTGAGATCCTTTGGCACTGTGCCCAGCGTGCCGAGTACCACTGGGACCACTTTCACTGGCTTATGCCAGAGTCGTTACAGCTCGATTTTTAGATCTTCGTATTTCACTAATTTCTCTAGCTGCTTCTCCTCAATTCTGCTTTCCCCTGGGATTGCGATGTCAATGATCCATACTTTCTTTTTCTCCACAATCAGAATGTCTGGTGTGTTATGCTTCAGAATTTGGTCAGTCTGAAGTCTGAAGTCCCACAGTAGTTGTGCTTGCTCATTTTCGACCACTTTTTCGAGCTTATGATCCCACCAGTTCTTTGCCACTGGGAAATGGTAGTTCCAGCACAAGTTCCAGTGGATCATCTGTGCCACAGCATCATGTCTATGCTTGTAGTCAGTCTGTGCGATCTTTTTGCAGCAGCTGAGTATGTGATTGATTGTTTCATCTGTTTCTTTACAGAGTCTGCACTTTGGATCATCTGTGATTTTTCGATTCTGGCTTTGACAGCATTTGTTCTAATGGCCTGTTCTTGTGCCGCCAGTATTAGCCCTTCTGTCTCCTTTTTGAGTGTTCCACTTGTAAGCCATGACCAGGTCTTTTCTTTATCCACTTTGCCTTCAATCTTCTCCAAGAACTGGCCATGCAATGCTTTGTTCCGCCAACTGTCCATACGACATTGAGTTACAGTTTTTCTGTACTGGTCCTTAGTTTGCTTCACCTTGAGAAGCTTCCTATTGTTGACCTCCATCAACGCTGACTCTTTGCTCTCCTTCACATAGTCAGCTAATGCATGCTTCTCTTCTTCCACTGTCTTCTTCACTTGCAAAAGTCCTCTGCCGGCTCTTTTTCTTGGTAAATACAGCCTGTCAACATCACTGCGGGGGTGTAGTGCATGATGGATCGTTATTATTATTATTATTATTATTATTATTATTATTATTATTATTATTATTATTATTATTATTATTATTATTATTATTAGCTTCCCAGAGTCATTAATCATATTTTGTGATCTTCCCACCACCTTCCAATGAACAAAGTCAATGGGGGAACCTGGATTTGCCTAAAGCCTGCATAATTCACTTAACAGCTGCAGTGATTCACTGAACAACTGTAGCATAAAAGGTCACAAAATCAGGCATCATTGCCTTGCTTAGCAATGGAAATTCTGCTCCTAATGGTGATTGTAATTGGAATTACCTACAGTATTGGTAGTTTAGATTATAAATTGAAACTACCTATCTATAAAATTATGTATGTATGTACCTAGGTAGCATATGTCTTACCCATAGAAAGGAGAACTATGTATATCTCCACAGGAAGTCCCAGTCACAGAAAGAAAAGCAATTGTTCTGTTAATTTTCTAGGACAAAAATTCGGGAGAGAAATGTCCAGTGGGAGGACATTGCAATTTGGACTAAATAATTTACAAGCTGCTGCCAATATATTCAAAATCCAGACATGTTCCTACCTCTGTTCTATGAAAAGCATTAGTTTGCCCCCAAAATTAGTTATTAATTAAATTTAATTAATATTAGTATGGGGGTAGGGTGTCTTGCAGATCAGTGTGAATATACATAAAATGCAATAGCAAAGACACCGAACATTGTTCCCACCTCATTATTTTATAACAGTGTATCACTTGTACTTTTAATGTAAAAAGTAAAAGTTTAACAAAGAGCTATTAACTTCATAGGGAGCAACAAGAGGTTTGCAAGTATTGTTGCTTGCTTTTCAAATTGCTCTTAAGAATTTCAAGTATTGGATGCTGGCTTTTATTTCTGCTGGGCCTATTGGAGTTATTTCCTCTTAAAAGCCGACAATAATCTGTGCATTTTTCATGTTAGTTCTTCTATGCAATTTACAGTGCTATAAAATGAAATAAAGAAAGTGACCCAGATGGCTGATTAAAGGTTTTAGTTTTGTTGCTGGATGAGTAACAAGTAGTCTTAGTATTTTTGCTATTATTTATGACAGAAAACCAGACCCTCTAAGCAGATAAGGATCCTACTCCCACTAAGTGACTTTGTTTCTGGAGAGTTAAACATGATGAGTCTCTTAATTGTAACCCTGGTCTTTTGAAGACTTTGTTCTGTAAGATGTTAGAGCAGCCCAATAAACTGCAACAGTGAGCCAAATAAGATAGTAACCTGCCCTTCGCAAACATGGGTTTAAGTTTTCACATAAAATTTAGAGTCCTGAACAATTGCTTATATGCAGGTGGTAAACTTAAGATAATGCAGTAATAGGATTGCAGAGTTTCTAGAGCTGTTTGTCAACTCAAGAAACTTATTGTCTCTGCAAAACTGTGGTTCAGTTTTGTGTATAATTAATTGCTTCTGGGTCCTTTATCCATCCCAACTTGTTGGCAGAAAGAGAGAAAACAATTCATATATTTCTTTGCACACCCCAAATGTGTGCACACCCCCTCTTTATAATCATATTTCAGTTTTAGTTATAATCATCAATATCAATTTAATTTATTGTTTATTATTTATATGTAGTTTTGTTTGCGGCTTGTACTAAATTAATTGATATAGAAATATAATAACTATAACTGGACAAAAATATCAAAATTGTAATTTTCTGTACATAGGATGAAAAATTAACAATAAAACCCAAAATGGAATGGAATAGAATAGAAGAGTTGGAAGGGACCTTAGAGGTCTTCTAGTCCAACCCCTTGTTCAGACAAATGGTTGTCCAATCCCTTCTTAAAAACTTCCAGTGTTAGAGCATTCACAACTTCTGGAGGCAAGTTGTTCCACTGATTAATTGTTCTAACTGCCAGGAAATTTCTTCTTAGTTCTAGGTTAGTTGGGGGAAAGATCAAAGTTCTAGGTTAGTTGGGGGAAAGATCAAAAGCAACATGAGAAAATATTATTTTACTGAAAGAGTAGTAGATCCTTGGAACAAACTTTCAGCAGACGTGGTTGGAAAATCCACAGAAACTGAATTTAAACATGCCTGGGATAAACATATATCCATTGTAAGATAAAATACAGGAAATAGTATAAGGGCAGACTAGATGGACCATGAGGTCTTTTTCTGCCGTCAGTCTTCTATGTTTCTAGGTTGCTTCTCTCCTTGATTTGTCTCCATCCATTGCTTCCTATGCTGCCCTCAGGTGCTATGGAGACTAACTGGACTCCCTATTTTTTGTGGCAAACCCAGAGTATCCTTTATCTTGATATATGAAATCGTTAGTGGGATTTATTTTTCTTTTTTCTCTTTGTTTATTGTATACTGCTCAGATTCCTAGTGATTCAGAAAGTATACAAAAACTGAAAGCTAAATAAATAAATAAACAAATGACTTGCTGGTTTAGAAATTAAACTTAGAACACATGAATCCATAGCTTAAATTTAGCTCAGCATACACAAATGTGACCATGATGTTTGGCTGGCTTTATTTTCACTGTGTTCATATGTTCCAAATAATTTTCCACTTGGGGAATATAACAAATTCATTCATTATTTGTACCCACACCATATATCCACCAGAACTAGATTGGGGAAGATTGAATAGAATGCCTTCATATTCAAGTAGAAATCCATTCCTGTCCTTGATAGTCCTCAATATGAGCTTCCTGCAGCTTTCGAAATCTGTTCTGGGGATTTCAGAAATCACTTTCCTTCATTCCCTAATGTGAAGTAACTTTGAGTCATAGATTGAATGTGTCTTGCTCCAGTACTACTGCACATAGCATTGTCAAACAAAATTACATGTCAGATCCGTGTTGCACTTTGAGAGCAATGAACTTGGCTCCTCTTCTGTTGTTTCAAAGCACTTTCTTGCATTGAAGCATTCAATTTGTGAAAGATCAAAGGTGGAGTCAAATAAAGACAAAATGGTATTCATTAGCTAAGGGATATAAATAAGTTTTAAAATGGTAAGAGGGAAAGAGGAAAACTTAAGTAGACAGAATATATAAACACAGAATTGATAAGCTAACAAACAAAGAAATATTTGGGATTTCAAAATTAACTTCTTTCCCAAGTGTTATATTGGAATACATTAAATAACTTGCTTAAATTGCATTTATTTCAGTAATCTTATGTCAGGATATATTGTTAGTAGGGAAGGGGAAGACATTTGTTAAAATGTAGTACAATGTAATTGTTCAACCACTGGGTACATCAACCACTTCCATCAAATTGTTCTTTTAAGGTGCAGAGTAGAGGAAGGGCCACTTGGGTCTCCTATTTTCTATCTTCATTCTTCTGTTGTTATGTTACAAAGAAGAGTTAGGGCTAGAATAAGCAGAATACACTCCCTTAGGAACTACCTGTGTTCATTATCCACATGCTCTGGAAAGCTCTGTGCTCCTTGATGAGAAACAATGATATTTTTTCTTCTTTTGTTTGCAAATATGTCTCTCCCTTTTTAAATAGGGAGCTGGCTCTACATTATATGCCATGATGGGGTTCTTCAACACCAGTGCACTCTATAAACTGGTGTATTTTTACAGTTATTCAATATTATAATAAAATTAATAAAATAATTTACTAAATAGAGTATCCGCAAGTTATCTCTCTGTTTAGGGTAAAATAAATTGGTAAAATAATTGTCCATGTTGGGGTGCACCATTGGATGACCTAAAAAACCAGGTTGGAGTCAGATTGTCCTGGGGGAAAATCTATCTATGTGATTACTCTGACTTGATGGCACATACCATATTTTTTGGAGTATAAGACACACCAGGGTGTAAGATGCACCATCAGTCTGGGCGGAGGAAAACAGGGGGAAAAAAATCTACCTACCAGGTATTATTGGTTAGCATCCTTAGTCTGTTCAGCTTCAGCACATTATTTTATCCCCTAATTAGGGCTGAAAAAAACCTTTTTCAGAAGGCGTAGGAATGAAAACAAGCCTGCAAAGACTAAGGCTGGAAAAAAAATTCAGTGGGAATAGAAAGCCGGGAAGATTGTTAGCACTTTGTTAGGTCTGGAAATAAAAGCTTTGAAAAAACTACATTCAGAGTATAAAATGCACCCAAATTTTCAGCCTCTTTTAGGAAGGAAAAGGGTGTGTCTTATACTCTGAAAAATATGGTAATCAGTCACACTATCCAATCGTTTGATGGAAGCATATTATAAGCTGAGACGAATAGATTTTCTGCATAATCTAAATTATACGTTTTTAAGAGAAGAGTTCAGTGGAAATTCCGTTTAGAGTAATTTAGAGAACAATGTCACAAAATGGTTTAAAAACACTTTAAAAAAATTATAACTCAATTGAACAGCTTTAAAAACTTCAGTTATAGCTGCAGTAAAAGGAGGAGATTATTATTATGCAAATTATACAAAATGTTTTTGGATCTCTTTTCCATTTTCTATATTTTTCCAGTGGATATAGAAAACATTACATTCTTTTCTACATTATAACTATATGAATCATGTTTCATCATATCAATTACAAAACTGGTTGTAGATTGGAAAATGGTAGTTTCTTTCCTTTGCTAAGTAGATTTAATAATATTTATTTTCCAGGATTGTTCTTGGGGGGTGTGGGTTTTATTTTATTTTTTAGCCTACACCATTGGGGAGCTTTCTCTGGAAAGTAGCATTTGTTTTTCTACTACCAATATAATTTATACTATTATTTTGAAATAAATATTTAAGGACATAGCATTTTATTTACTAAATACATGTATTCACAAGGAAATAAAATATTTAAAAATAAAACCTTCAATAATGCCTCCACCTGACCAAATCCTTTAAAAACTTTGCGTGATCATATGGACATTAGAAAATATCCTTTCCTTTTGCCAAAAAAGATTAGTGTGCAAATCTCTTTTGGAATTTGCACATGACTATTATTATATAGATAAAAAGAAAGAAATTCCTCAAAATCGTGAGAGAGTCAAATAAATTAATATCTAAGAACTCAAGCAGATAACAGTTATGTTCTCACA
This sequence comes from Erythrolamprus reginae, assembly GCF_031021105.1. Lineage (NCBI taxonomy): Eukaryota > Metazoa > Chordata > Lepidosauria > Squamata > Dipsadidae > Erythrolamprus > Erythrolamprus reginae. The sequence goes on from NC_091951.1 coordinate 80,811,633, forward strand.
TTTCTTCTGCAGCCTTTCATAGTAATTAGTCAGTCATAAAATAATGCTAAATAATTGCTTATCATCGTTGGGAAGCTTTAATTGGTCATATGTGGGCTTTTCTGGATGCACAGACATGATTTTTAAGTTGTGATGGACTAATTTTGTTTCTGAAATTAAAGTATTTTTGAATCAATTTAGGTTGGAACTGATTTTTAGAATAAACTCTTGGCATGGAAAACAATTTCTGAATGGATGCTTTAATTTACCCAGAGACTTTAAAAGGGGAAGCCAAGCCTTCTGAGAACACCAGGTGTACAACCTAGCCATTTCAGTCCAGACAGACAATCAAGTGGTAGAGTTGTAAAACTGAGAACCCTTAATTTGCAGGAGTAACGAAATGTTATGATCCCTGTTTTAAATTTTGGCCTTGAAAATAGAGATGGGGAACTTGGAGTTTTCACATGTAAAATTAAGCCAGTCTAAACTGCGACATATTTCTGTCTTAAAGATTGCTTCATGCATGTCTAATCAATATTTCCCATGAAGTACCCTGGCTTTTCACAGACTTCCTAGTTTAGAATGTGTGATGAACAGCTCTGCCTGATGATAAGCTTTATTATATCGTCATTTATACATTTGCTCTCTTATATTGTTAATAGGCCCATTAGAATTAACGTGCATATGCATACTATTCTTAGACACATGAAGGATCAAAACAAGAAGGTGGCCAACCTGAAGCACAATCAACAAATAGAAAAGAAGAAGAATGCCCAGTTGCTAGAAGAAGTTCGGAGGAGGGAAGACAATATGACGGACAATGCTCAGCATTTGCAGGTAAGTTGCTTTTTTTTATAAACAATTTACCATTAAATATTTTACAGTTTGTCTACACATGACTGGGTTGTCAATCCAAATAACATATATACTTCATAGCTAGTGATTAATAAGGTACCGATTTTTCTTGACTGGCAAATATTTACTTACATATGGTAGATTCCATATATAAATCTTTTGATATCTTTTGTCTTTATTTATTTAAGAATAAGTTTTGTATCCTTGGATTTATCATAGATCTCACCTAAGAAATTGGTCTGGGCTATAAAAATCTGCATCCTACTGAATGGTAGCATAGATGCCAAATTGTTGTTCATTTAGACAATTTATATATTTGCCTATTTTCCCAAAGTGAGTTTAGGAGATGTATAGGTGCTTATTACTTCCCTAAAATACTTTAATTTATAAAAAGAAGCATCCGTTATCCAAAAAAACTTATAATATATTCTAAGAGATTAGTTCCTATAACTTTAACATTAGTCAAAAAGAAAGTTTTTGCAACCAGTCCAGGATTCAAGAAAGCTACTGGTAGTTGATCTTGCAGACCATTAGATGGCAGCAAAAATATATATATTTAGTCCCTTTTTACTGCCATCTAGTGGTTTTTCACACATATTTTCTGACATATGGAAAAAAAGTAAAGGGCTACCAAAATTTTTATTACCACACTGTAGGCATGGTTTATGCAGGATGCTTTGCATTTTCTTTCAACATCTTTTAGTGCAAATTGAGTGCTCTAGGGTGGAGCTCCATTTTTGCTACCCCACTGCATTCCCCCCCCCCCCCAATCTGGGCAGTAGCCCACCACTTTCATTCTGTGGAAGGGAAACATGGTTCAAAAGAAAGTAAAAGAAGCTCCTAGTGCAGATAGATCTTGCTCTGAAAGGTCAGTGAGAGTAGTCGATGGATCATTGACTTTTGGTGAGATAGGGACTTGTCTATCCTGAGCATGTGAAGACAGATTCCAGCAGACTGAGCAGATGAAACCTACTATAATAGATTAAAGGTCATGAGGGCGGTTTCTGCAAGTGATGTGGTATGCTTAAGAGCATGGAAATTCATTAAAGATGTCCTGGTCAACCACCAGGAGAAGGGAAACTCTGACTGCAAACCTCCACTGCCTTGTGGCTACATCCATCATTGGAAAAGGCTTCAGGAGTAAACTTTGGGGCAAAATCCAGAGCTGGAGTCTCTGAAGCAGTTCATGACTTTGTACAGCCACGTTCTGACAACTCCTGAGACGTAGCTGGAACCAATCGTATTGGCCTTTGCCATTCCATTGGATTATTTCAGAGATGTGGAGAGGGGGGATCTGCTGCTTAGATGACAGTCTATCCTCTATACCAGTGATGGTGAACTTATGGCACGGGGGCCACAGGTGGCACATGGAGCCATATCTGCTGGCACACAAGCTGTTGCCCTAGCTCAGCGCCAATGTGCATATGTGTTCTGGCCAGATGATTTTTGGCTTGCAAAGAGGCTCTAAGAGGGCATTTTTGGCTCCAGGGAAGACTTTGGACCCAGGGAGGACAAAACACAAACCTACTGGGCCCACCAGAAATTGGGAAACAGGCCATTTCTGACCTCCAGAGGGCCACCAGGGGGTGGGGAAGCTGTTTTCGCCCTCTCCAGGCATTGAATTATGGGTCACACACGTGTGACAGTATGTGTGTATGCTCTTTCGGCACCCAAGGAAAAAAAGGTTTGCCATCACTGCTCTATACTAACCTACCCGGTTTTCATGCTCTGCAGGTTCCAGAGCATGATACCATGGTCTTTCAAGACCGAAGGATGCCAATGTGTGTGTGTGTGTGAATTAGTCTGAATCCATGGATAAAAAAGTGGGCTTCACAAGCTAGAAGAAAAGGCAGAAGTCAATAATAGCAGTGGGTTTACAAACATGAGTAGAAAGGTCTCAATTTAAAAGCAAGTTCTAAAACATCATGAACTTGGTTTCTGTGGTTGACTGAGAATATTAGGTAAGTTGATGTATCTGTGATATTCAAATCTTAGATCAGAGGATTTGGTGCAGAGGTGGGATTCAGCAGGTTCCAACCAGTTCTGGAGCAGAAATTTTGAGTAGTTCGGAAACTGGTAAATACCACCTTTATTTGGCTCCACCCCCATCTATTCTCTGCCTCCTGAGTCCCAGCTGATTGGGTGGAAATGGGAATTTTGCTGTAACCGTCCCTTGGAGTGGGAAAGAATAGAGATTTTTACAATATCTTTTCCCTGGAGTGGGATATAAATGGAATGAAACAAAATTAGAAGCCCGACTACTGACATACCTAGAATCACTACTAGTGGCATACCTAGAACCATGTTTTACATCTTTGGGGGAAAAAATCCGAGGGCACGCGTGACAGAATTTTTTGCTTGTGCAGAAGCAAAATATTACTGACATCTGTCTCTCATGCTTGTCCCCTCACGAGATCTTGCTTCCTGTGCATGCGCAGAAGCAAAATCTCACTGGGACATATGTGCACCCACGCCAGTGATGCAGAGCTGCATGGGCAGCTCCATTTTCGCTGCCAGTGTGCAGTGTGGCACATACCGGGTGGCAAACCGATACTGACTCTAACCACTGCACCACTGTGCCTCTTGCCCAAATTAGATGTCATCATCAGTGCTAGGCAATGTTAGCTTGTGTCTGTAATGAAAATATCTGCAAGAAACCACCATGCTCAGAGAACACCAAGGACCCCTCACCCAGACATCCCAAAACCATCTAAAAGTTAGCTTATGTGAACATCTAAGAAAGTGGACTTTAGATAACCTCAATAATCATTATAGTTTGGGGAATGTTAAGATCAGCATTTTGAAATATGCTTATTGGCTTTTATGCTTTACAAATGACATAACATTGGAATTATGTACAAAGTTTTGGCGCCCTACCATATGAGGATGAGTGGCTTAGTGTATCAGCATTAGTCTTCATATATCTTAAGGGGGCCATCACATAACCAATCTTGGTAGTCTGATTTAGAGAACAATGGATAATTAGGGCATTTAGTCTAGTTCTCCAGATGGCATGTAAATCAGATTTTTGCAAACAATACTCTGGTCATTGCTGCCAAATCTGGCTCAGCCATCAGTAAGGAATCCAGGATCATTTCCAAATTGTACACCTGGCCAAAGGAGGAGTACAAATCTGTTGTATGCTATTATCCAGATCAACTTCTTCTCTATCCATTGCTGCAGTATTTTTCCAAGATTAAGTTTCACTTCCTCTTTTCCACTCAGCTCAGAATCAATTCCAGGCACTTATTTAAGAGTTTCTTAACCTTTCCAAGAATGGTGGTAAAAAACAAGAAGGGAGAGCTATTTGTCATCAGCAAATTAATGACACTGAAATCTCCATCTCTAGACAGATATTGGCAGATGCATTTAAAACAGAATAGGTTTGGGATTCTTGCTTGCCTTAGAAAAAGTGTCAGGATGGCTCCACTCAGAATTTAAGAAAATAAAACTCAGAGTCCATTTTGAACTTCAAAATTGAATTTTACTCAAATAAAAATGGATGCAACAGAATCAAAGCAAAGTCTGAAGAAAAAGGCGTGATACTTGCCCATCTCAAAGAATCCCCCTTGCCCCCCTTTGGGAAATAGCCAATCCCCATTGTTCCATATTTGTCAGGTGGTCGCATCTTCACCCTCATGACATACAGCTTCTAACGGACTTTCGTTTCACCTCTTCTCAAAGAAATTCGAAACTCATCCTGGCCTTCGCCAGAGAAACGAAAGTTATCAGGGCCCTCCAGAAGCTTCCCCTCCCAAATCCCCCATACCCTACCACCTCCCCCCATTACTTATGGCAGCTGAAGCATGATAGAAAGCTGAAACATAGCGAGGCTGACACAAAGGCCACTTGAAGAAGAGAAGTTCTACTATGAACACCTTGTGAAACAGATTACATCAGAAATAGTGTAGAAGTGTACTTTCTAAAGTCAGCCCAGATGTTGGAAGATGTGATAAATAGTAACAGCTGCCAATTAGAAATTAGGATTTGTAGTCTCATTATCCAGTAACTTAGCAGAACAAATGAAGGCCATTCCAAAGCAGAATTATGAAAAGATTGGGATAAATCTATATAATTGATTTGTTCCAAGTTACTAGTTCTTCACTTTTGGCCTGGAGGCTTTTATCAGCCATAATTGGAAAAGATCCAGAGAACAGGTGGTGGGTTGCAAACTTCTGGCTAATTTGTCCGTATTCATTGGTTGAATTAGGTCATGTGCATCTTTCCCAACTGGATGTGTTGGTATTAGATTGATTATAATTGCAAACTGATTACAGCATGCCTTCAACATCAGCACAAGACTCACCAGATATATATATATATATATATATATATATATATATATATATATATATATATATATCGTAGATTTTCACGGGTATATGTATGTAGATTGTTCTGAGTTTGGGTTTTGCCCAGTGTAATATTTTGAGTGTCTATGCGACGTTTCGGTGAAATCACATTCACCATCATCAGGCTGAAGTTTTAAGCTTCGTGTTGCTGTAAATATGAATATTTACAGCAACACGAAGCTTAAAACTTCCGCCTGATGATGGTGAATGTGATTTCACCGAAACGTCGCATAGACACTCAAAATATTACACGGGGCAAAACCCAAACTCAGAACAATCTACATACATACATACATACATACATACATATATATATATATATATATGTCACATGTCTTTTTGCTGAATTTGAAAATTAAGGGAGACTAGGATAGATCTATTTCGGCCTTATTTTGGCCTCATCAGCTAGCCATACCCACTGGGACTTGAACCTGCAACCTTTGCCTTGTAAGGCAGAGAATTATCCTCTAGGCTACAGTATCCAATCCCTTCAGCTCTGCACCAGGGAAGGGTTACATATTTTTGTGTCGAATCACCCTGGTGTATTGAAGGAACATCACAGCTCCTTATTTGCCTCTCGGCCCAACCCAGGGCCATTTCCAAGGCAGTTAATTATTATTTTTTAATTGATAGCCGACAATTCTATCTGTATGTGTCACATGTCTTTTTGCTGAATTTGAAAATTAAGGGAGACTAGGATAGATCTATTTCGGCCTTATTTTGGCCTTATCAGCTAGCCATACCCATATATATATAAATAAGAACAGCACTGATGATCAGCATTGTGCAGATGCTGTGACTATGACACTTTCTGTCCCTATTATTGCTGAGTTATACTTAAGGTAATCATATGCAGAACGAGATATTTCTTTTGCCTACCTGCAAATCTAATCATTTATCATTGAGTACGCTGCTACAATTAAAGTATGATTATGTACTTCAACGAGTTTTAACATTGGTAGGCAACCAATGCTAGTCTGCATTGTGATACAAGTGGAAATCTCAGAGCAGATGAGAATCTTATCCCTGTTGGCTGAGCTACTCATCTTTCCTGTTTTTCTAGTTGATTCCTGGTAACTCAGTTGAGGAATAGCTGAAATCTGATGGAATTGGTCTTTTGCCATAGCTGATGGTTTCTATGGGTCTACTTTAGTAAGTCTGCTTTTTAATTGAAGTAGTAAACCATCGGGTCTTTTTTATATCAGTCTCCTTCTGATACATTTACTGTAACGTTTATGATATTCCGTGCAATATTAATGTATTATGATGTTGAACTTTGAATTTGATCTTACAGACCACACAGAAGTACTCAGTATGTTTGGCTGAGTTGCAGTTTTCTTTATTTAAATCCCATACACCTTTTCCGTCTTCAGCAAATTTTCTTTTTTCTTTTTGAAAATTCAACATCATATTGCATCCAAATGGACAGCGATTGCCATTTTTGTCAAGTTCCATTTTAATGCTTCCCTCTCTCTCTCCAGGGTAATACATTAATGAAATAACATATGAAGAAATGTAACAGCCAATATTTTATGCCAATAAAATATCCTTAGAATTCTCTCCAATTCATTGTCTAAAAACTAAAGTTATATGTTTAAATATTTCCATTTTTTTTCTTTCATAAAATCCTTGGAGATGGTATATTTTCTTCTTTTCTAGTGGTCAGAATGAAATGTAATCAACTTGACAAACTAAAGTATATTTTGGTATGCTTTCATTTTCAAATCAAAAGATCCCTGGAGATAATATGGTTATTTCTTTTCTAGTAGTTAAAATGACCTCTGAGCCACACATATGAAACAAAACAAAAGAGAAACAATTTTTTTAAAAATGACAGATCAGCAAACAATATCATGGATCTGTGTACCATTGAGATTATTTGCTTTCTGATTACTGCTTCCTTGACTTTTAACTACAATTGAGCCCAGAATTATGCTCATAAGGTGTGCTGGTTGTTAAATGGGCCACACATGTGATCACTTAATGACCACAATCCCTACAGATTGCGGGGTGGGGAAGTTGTGAGAAAGTTAGCTTATGTGAAGATCTAAGAAGGTGGACTTTAGATAACCTCAATAAACATTACAGTTTGGGGAATGTTAAGATCAGCATTTTGCAAGCCCAAACCTGTACTGAGCATCTCCACAAATCAGGGATGGGTTCTTCTTTTCTTCACTGCTGGCTCGCTTCTTGAGGTGCCACACGGGTGCCTGCGTACATGCACAGTGCTAAAAACCCAACTTTTGTGCATGCACAGAAGCAAAAAACAAGATGGGGAGAGAACTGGTTCAGGGGTGTGGCAGGCCTGGGTCACTGCCAGTTCTAGTGACCCAGGGCTGCCAAGTTACTACTAGTTCTGTAGAACTTGTCTGAACCTGCAGGAACCCACCTCTGCTGTAAATCATACATGGCCTCCCCTGTTCCTCCTTTGAGGCATGCTCCATTTCCCATTCTGCTGGATCACATCATGATCACATTTTGGCCCAAGGGTTATATTATTTTGGGGATAAAGAAGCAACTGGTTGATTCAAATGGTGTGTGCCAAGCATCTACATTTTGTTCATATGACAGCCGAAATTCTGAAATTCTGTAGCAGCCATGACTTTTGGTACAAGTCCTATCTTTCAACATCATTATCATTTTGAATGGTCACTGAACAAATGGTAATATGTTTGGGACTACCTATATCAGTGATGATGAACCTTTTTTTGCTCAGGTGTCAAAAGGGTGCTTGTCCATGAGATAGCGAGATAGTGAATACGTGCATGCCCATATCCATAATGCAATGCCCTCCCCCCCACATGTGTACACAACCCCCCTGCACTGATCCCCCCCATGTATGTGTGTAGGCCTCATTAAAGCTTCTGGACTTTGGCCATTTTTCTCCCTCCCTAGGCTTCAGGAAAGCCTCTAGAGCCTGTGGATGGTGAACAACAGACCCAAAGGGCCTGCTAGAAGTTAATAAATGAACTTCCAGCAAGCCCGCTGGGCCATTTTTCACTCTCCCCAGGCTTCAGGAGGCTTTCCTGATGCCTGGGCAGCTTTCCTGAAGCCTAAGGAGAGCAAAGACCCAGGTATACATCTCCATCCCATGTCCAGTCAATGAAGCAGTGGAAGTGATGTGTCGGTGCCTGGAGGATGTTGGGGCCTGGATGGGTGTCAACAAACTCAAACTCAACCCAGACAAGACGGAGTGGCTGTGGGTCTTGCCTCCCAAGGACAATTCCATCTGTCTGTCCATTACCGTGGGGGGGAACTATTGACCCCTCAGAGAGGGTCCGCAACTTGGGTGTCCTCCTCGATCCACAGCGGACATTGGAACATCATCTTTCGGCTGTGGCGAGGGGGGCATTTGCCCAGGTTCGCCTGGTGCACCAGTTGCGGCCTTATTTGAACAGGGAGTCACTGCTCACAGTCACTCATGCCCTCATCACCTCGAGGTTTGATTACTGCAATGCTCTCTACATGGGGCTACCTTTGAAAAGTGTTCGGAAGCTTCAGATCGTGCAGAATGCGGACACGAGAGCCATCGTGGGGCTTCCTAGATTCGCCCACGTTTCTACAACATTCCGCGGCCTGCACTGGCTGCCGATCAGTTTCCGGTCACAATTCAAAGTGTTGGTAATGACCTTTAAAGCCCTACATGGCATTGGGCTACAATATATCCGGAACCGCCTTCTACCGCACGAATCCCAGCGGCCGATAAGGTCCCACAGAGTTGGCCTTCTCCGGGTCCCGTTGACCAAACAATGTAATTTGGCGGGCCCCAGGGGAAGAGCCTTCTCTGTGGTGGCCCCAGCCCTCTGGAATCAACTCCCCCCAGAGATTAGAACGGCCCCCACCCTCCTTGTCTTTCCCAAATTACTCAAGACCCACCTTTGTCGCCAGGCATGGGGGAGTTAAGATATTCCTTCCCCTAGGCCATTACAAGTTATGCATGGTATGTTTGTGTGTATGTTTGGTTTTTTATAATAAGGGTTTTTAGTTGTTTTATTAAATTGGATTGTTACATGTTGTTTTACCATTGTTGTTAGCTGCCCTGAGTCTGCGGAGAGGGGCAGCATACAAATGCAATAAATAAATAATAAAGAACAGTTCATCAGCCCTTCCGGAAGATCATTTCCGAACTTCTGATAAACCCATTGGGTCTGTTATTTTGCCATCCACAGGTTCTGGAGGCTTTCCTGAAGCCTAGGGAGGGTGAAAACAGCCTCCTCGGTTGGGGGGGGGAGCAAAATTGCCTCCAGAAGACCAAACATCAACTGGCCACCCTGCACATGTGCACTGGACATAGGGCATTGCCTTGCATGCCCTCAGATATGGCTCTGGGTGTCAACTGTGGCACCTATGCCATAGGTTCACCATCATGAACCTGTATGGATAAATTTTTCTAAGACAGGAATAATTACTAACACAAACCTCAAAAATCCGTGACTTTCAGTAAAACATATAGTGCAATGTTTCTCATCTTTGACATCTTTCAAATGGGTGGATTTCCACTCAGAGAATTTAAGAGGAGTTGAAGTCTACTCATCTTCAATTTGTCAAGGTTGAGAAGCACTGGTATTGTATATTAGTAATTCCACACACTTCAGTGAGATTTCTATTTCTTACGCATAGATGCTTTTTTTTGTTAGCCTTGTCCATGTGGTTTCATGTTTAGCATATCTTTTTATCTTTTCTTCATAATAAAGAACTGTATATATAAATTAGCTTTAATGTATTCATTTCCTTTGTCAGTCTGTCTTAAAGCTCTGATTAAGTTTGCGTTAGAAAAGCAAACTTGTGCCATTCATGATTTATTTCAACAGATTTAAAAATATTAGCATAATTACAAAGCACAGACAATCAGAAGTTGAACTTAGCTCATTTAAAGATAGCTAAACATGATAACTTACATATATGTGAATATCATAGCCGAATGAGAATTTGATTTTTACCATAGATGACTATTGAAGCATTTTCTTTTCTTGGTCAGTAAAGATTCCATTAAATTGTGAATATATTCCATATGCATAAAATCCCTGCCAATGTAGTATTACTATAGTGGGAAAGACATCTTTCACTGATTTTAGTGGACGAGGAGAATTAACAAATGGCCTAAAGATGCAGAATTTGATTGATATGACTGAAGGCAAGTGCCAGATTTGAGGTTTTATACCATTTGATTGAAAATAGCACTTGTTGGAGGTTAATGCCGTTCTGGAGAATTAAACTGACTCCATTAAACAAATCTCATTTAATGCTCACTTCATATTATTTTCTTCAAGTATAAAATAAAATTTTACTTTCATAAATCGTGTTTCCTTTTATGGGACTTATTCCAGGTAAGCTATTTATCTTCATTTCTCTGGAGAAAGCTCCACTGAACTCAGATCAGTTGAGGAGATAGGATTGCATGGTCAAGGAATCCATTGCACTGCTGAGTTCTGGAGCTGAGTTTTTTCTTGGATTTTCCTCTGGAAGTAATAAATAAATAAATAAATAAATAATAAACAATGGAAAAACTCCACTTACACATGGATATCTATGAAGATGTTCATATAAAACATACATTTTGGGGTTTTAATCTCTTCCAGTTCGTGTTACAACTACTTAGAATATTGAACTTTTGAGCCAAATCCTCTTAGGCGACAAGATAATTTGACATGGGCAGTGTTCAGAAGAGTGACGATGAAATAGATTGTTGCAAGCAAGGAGCTACTTACAGGATCAGAGCTAGAAACATGATCTCTTGGACCATGGACAGCTCCAGAAGCAATATCTCAATTACATAAAATTCAGTTGTCCTTGAATCTAGAGGAAGACATTGAAAATGGTTCTGAGTCCACTCCCTTGCTGCAGCGTTTTTGAAATACACTTTAGTGATGTTTAGCACAAAGAAAATTCTAGAGAAGGTTGCTTTCTAATGCTTTATATCTGGGAGATTTTATATGAGAATCAAGCATATATAGAACTTGTAAAAATCTTAATGTTATGCATTTTAAAGCTTTTACCATTAAAAATAATAAATTAATTTTATTAAGTAGCCTAACTTTCTTACTGATATAGTTTTGGTTTTTACCAGAGATTTTCCACATGTCTTTTAAAAAAAATCTGATTATATGTTCCAAGAATTATAGATCTTAGGAAAAGTAAAACAAAAATGCCAAGAAGTTATCCTATGATTGCCTTTCTCTTTTTTGCTATTTATGTTCTCACCTGTAGGAGTTTTGAAGATAATTATGTTCAACATACATTAAAAATAGAATTTATTTTTTGTTTTTGTTTGTGGTTAACCACATTTTTCCAATCCAGAAGTAATCATCACAAGTTTACACTACACTATAATGGCAAAAAAAGTTTGCCATTATTTGCTATAGAAGCCACGTCTCAGTTTGACATCATCAGATTAAAAATAAATCTCTGCAGCCTAATGTAAAAAGTTTAAATTTCTTTTTTGTTCTTAAGTTTAATGTATGGCTTGTCTAATATCTTATCAAGTTATAAATCTGAGCAATCAACTTTATATAAATTATAATCAACATCAAATTTAATTATTCTGAAATCCTGCATTTATGTGTGTCTTATAAAGAAGTGGAGCTTAGTCAATTCAGTGTAAAGTTTTACTCTTTCACTAGCTAGCTTGCATATAATTTACAAACTTTTTATGTGGTGGTTAAATTGGAATTCGGAACTCGGAATTTGGAATTCTGCACTCGGAATTTGGAACTTGGAATTCCAAACTCGGAATTCCAAACTCGGAATTCCAAACTCGGAATTCGGAACTCGGAATTTTAAGCAAACACAATGTCCTAAAGCAAACATAGTAGTCATTAAGCGAAGGTGGTATTCTTAAGCAAATCCATTGTTTTCTATGGACTGCAGGGTGTTAGTTGCTGAGCATCCAGAATACAATCACATGACTATGGCAAAAGTGTTGGAACTTTGGAATTAGATCATAAGTACCTTTTAGAAGGTCCATTGTAAAGTTCACTAAGTGACTGCTTATAAATTGAGGACTGCCTGTAATACATTATATGTACCAATATATGTAACAGGCTTCCCTTGCTGCTATTCAGGAAAAAATGACTGCAGAGGGATCAGTTCTCCTGCAGGTGATACAGTCCAAGGAAGACTTGGCCTTTTCTCAGTGCTCCAAATAATATATGTCGCAAAGGAATAATTTGTTGAAGAAATATTTTTTTGTGTATGTCACTTTTTTAGTCAGAGTAATTTTATCCCCCTAAATCTTCTGTTTAAAAAGGAGGGGGGAGGGAGGAAGGAAGGAAGGAAGGAAAGTTATTGAAAATAACCACAGCAAGTAACTGAAAATAATAGCTTATGTTGGCCACATTTGAACTAATGAACATGTTAGATATTCCAAAAATGTTTTTCCAAAAGGTAACTGATATTTCTTGGATGAACAGCAGAATGTTTTCAAGAAAAAAGCTAAGAAAGTCTAGTTGCTTTTTGGAAAAGTATATTTGGGACAACCATGACTGGATGATTGAGAATCTCAATAGATAATACATTGAATTGTTACCTATATTTATTTATTTATTTTATTTATTAATAGAGTTGAAAGGGACCGTTAGAACATCGAGTCCAACCCCCTACAAGGAATAGAACTAATCCACTGGCATGTAATATTCCAAGAATGTTGAGTAACAAGGAGGAAAATATCAATAGTCTAAGTATGCTTTAAGAGAAGTAACTCACCTGTGAATTGTCTTCGCAACATCTATTGTTGGATGGGCTTTTGCAAAGCTTATAGAATTACTTTAGGCATCCAGACTCTGTTAATAAAATACAATTCATGCGCATCAACCTTATTCAGTAGAACCATTTATTTTCAAAGTTACTTTTGTTTGGAATGATGGATTATAAATAGTGTAGAGCAGAGAATTTTGAATTTAAAAAGTCTCTGGTTTAAATTCTGGCTTCTTTGATTAAAGAGTTAAGGTAGGAATAAAGATTTTGATTTTGATCTATTTTTTGTATAATTGTGTTAATAATATTGTACACTATTTGATTGGATTTGATTAGGCAAAGACACCTGGTGCTAGATTTGGATGGCAGAATGGCTAGTGTTCAAATGAATTGTAATCTAGAAGAACAGGAGGGCAACAGCATCAGCCTTGCCTATCACCAGACAAGGACAGATAGTACAAGAGTATATGGATCAGTGTCCCATTCTAATAAGCTCGTTTTGACTTAACATAGTTTTTACACACTGGAGTCATACTGTAGCAATAACACTTAGACTTATATTCCACTTCAGAGTGCTTAACAGTTCTCTCTAAGCAGCTTACAAAATCAGCATATTGCCCCCAACAATCTGGGTCCTCATTTTACTGACCTCGGAAGGATGGAAGGCCGAGTCAAACTTGAGCTGGTAGGACTTGAACTGCCAAACTCCTTGCAGTTGGCAGTCAGCAGAAGTATCCTGCAGTACTGCATTCTAACCACTGCACCACCACATTAATATTCCAACAAATATTACTGAAATTATAAAATAACGTTCAAAACATTACAGAGAATGTGCGTATAGGAATTTGTTTTAGTAGTTTTTCTGTAGTGAAAAGTAATAATAAAATATGTGCCTAGAATTCACAGTGGCAAGTTACATCCAAAAGAAGGTATTTAATACACAATGTTTTATATCCTCTTCTATTTCTCCAGACAATAAAGCATTTTGCTAATGAGCAGATGCTGACAGATGGTCTCTATATCACTAGCTGAGTTCGCTTTAGTTGCCTCTGGAGAAAGACCCACATAGCAGCCTTGAGAATTAGATAAATTTACTAGGCAGTTCCTAGGATAGCCAAAGTGAAAAATGCTGTAGGTATTGAAGTAAACAGCAGTAATGCAAATGATTTTGCTTTCTTTGGAAGAATATAATGTTCAACTTTTTAGAATGTGCTGCCTGTTTATTTGATAACCGTTAAATCAATAAATCTATAATCATTTTGTTTAGTTTGATACTACAAAAATTCAAAAGATAAAAGATAATCCAGTCACATCCCATTAAAACTAAAATCAAATAATCAGTCAATGTATGATAAATACCATTCCTCCAAGATAGAAAATGTCAACTTACTATATGATCTCATGATTAATTTAACACAATAACACAGTTAATATATTGACAACATGAACACAGGGATTTATTTTTCCTTTTCTGATAATGTTTTTCTAAACAAACCATTCCACCTGAAAACCTCAAAAATGTGTATCATTAAATTTGTTGGACTGAATGTAATTTTCTGGGAGGAAGCAAGTGCAAATTTCAACATTTTGGCATTATCTTAGTTAAGAAGTTGAGAGAATCTAAAGATCTCACATATATAATAATAATAAACAATTTTCCAGCTCACCTGCACAAAACATCTGCAAAATTTGTAGGAAAGGAACCAGGACATACAACAAGGACAGATACTTTTTTACAGCACCATCCTACAGTGACTCACTGTATAGAATACATTTGGAAAATAGGTTTTTGAGTCCATCAAAGGGAAAGTGGATCTTAACTCATATTTTACTCTCAGTAAACATAACTTCCACCGAGTATAACATAACTTCCACCGAGTACTTTTATAATTACTTACCTTGTTTTTCCCCAAAATAAGACACCCCCTGATAATAACCCCAGTCGGGCTTTGAGTGCATGGCAATAAGGCCAAGTGCTTATTTCAGGGTTCAAAAAAATATAAGACAGGGTCTTATTTTGGGGGAGACATGGTAGTTGGTACTGCAGGTGCATCTTGCTTTTTCTATTCTCACTTCCTGGTTGAGGAGGAACTTTCAGTGAATGGCTTTTGTTGGAAAAACAGGAGGTTGGCTCTCATTGAACTGATTGAAAAATTTCTGCACTAAAGGGTTAAACACTTTATTTATATTCATCATCCTTTTAATTAGAATTATTGTTATTTACTTTCTGTAAATGTGAAAAACCTTCATGCTGTTCCTGCTGTGTCCTTAATGCTATTTCAGTTTAGTCTTTCTGCTGTTGGTTTATCTTTTGGCATAATAGAGAAGATCTGCTTGTGAGTCTAGATGCTTATACCTCCGTTTCCAAGCAGTATGGTGGGACTTCTTCAAGAGCCTAAACCAGTGGTGGGTTGGCTACTGGTTCTCACTGGTTCAGTGAACTGGTAATGGCAGTGGCCGGAGTCTCCACCCACTCACCTGGAAGTCATAAAATATGCTCTGCACATGTGCATAAGCACTGTGAGTGCGCAAAGCATGCGCCTGTGTCCTTACACTTCCATTCCTTAACCTGTAGCAAAAATAAATGAAACCCACTCCAGTCCTAAACACTTTTGCTCAGGTTAACTCCAACATAGGACTTCATTCTCAAGAGTCTTGGAAAATGCTTCCGTTGAATTTCAGATATGTTGCAGGTTTGTCCTCTCATATCTTGGGGCAGGGTTAAAATGTGTAGCATTGATTTGAATGCACTAAATGACTGCTGTACAGTCAAAGCCAATTAGACCTGTGGAAAATGAAGCATACTGCTTCCTCATGTCATTATATTGGATTTGTTTTGTTAGCATTTTTTCTTGTGAAAGAAGCTTTATGAAAAACCAGAAAATTACAGTTCACAGATGAACAGTATCCTCAAAGGTTTGGTGAATACTTGAGCAAGCATAAAGTTTCAGCGATTTTTTTTTTTTTAAAGTGAAATACTCCCCTCTTAAGCTGATTAAATCTCCAGTTAAACTTTTAATTATCCTTACTCAGGCTTGAGGATTAAAGCTGTAACTATGCTGCAGATTAGTGTAGAAATATACATTTTCCCATTACATGTTTTGCCACATGTTCACTGGAACTTTTCTTAATGTTTAAAACAACGTATCACAAAGTAAAATATTATTTAGCAAAATGGTGTGGGTCACAGTGAAAAAAATCTAATCTAAGGGGAAAGCACTAATTGTATAACAACCACATATTAGCAACATCTTTAACATGCTTCTACTAAAGATAAGTGGTATTCCTCTTTATTAAACCTTAGAAAAGTTTAATTGTATAATGTGCTTTCTAGTGATTTATATTTTGATAAATTCAGCCCAGAAAACATACAAAACCATCAGGGATTTCCTGTGTTAATGCATACAGTTTGGTTTCAAATCCTTATTTCATCAGGAGTTAATTATGTGACTTGAACTATTGCTGTTTTTCAGCTTCACCTACCTTACAGATTTCTTATAAGGTTCAGCATGGAGAGGGAAGGAAACATACAGTACTTGTTTTCCTGAATTTATAAACAAAAGATTTCATAAAATCCCCAAGTTTGTCCTGTTTAGACCTGTTTAGTTAAAGTGGACAGAGGGAAAACAGACAATATATTTACAAATAGGAGAGAGTGTATTTCATTTGGTGTGTAAATGAGACTGAAAATGTTTGTGAAAGTCAATTCTACAGTGCACAGCACCATCCTCAGGATTACCTCAGGACATCTCCATAAAGTATCTGACAGATCTTTCTCTTAGCGCCTTGAAATGCTTCTTATACTTTTTTTGAAAGAAAGAAAATGATAACTGTTCTATAAGAAGATACATAGAATAATGTGTTTTCTGTCAGAATATTCCTGTGTTATATCTTCTTTGAATCAACCTGCTTTGATCTTGTTTTGAAACTGACCATTTGAAAACCCAGGGTGAAACCCTTTTCCTCAAATGACTTGAAAAATGATGAAATGGTGCACCAGTGGATTTATTTTACAGTATTTTTTAAAAAAAGAAAAGTGTAGTGGTATAATCGTTTTATTGGTATTTTTTAATTATGTTATGTTTATACAAACTACTACTATCTTATACATGTTTGACAAACAAACAAACAAATAAATAAAACCAGTTCACCCAGAACCGAAAATGTGAGCATGTGTGCACTAGTAACGGGCTGCTACCCCGACTGGGGGGGGGGGGGACACAGTGGGGTAGTAAGTTTATTTTTTAATTGGATTTATATGCCCCCCTCTCTGAGGACTCAGGGCAGCTTACAACATATAAAACATCTGGCGGGACTCAGGGGAAGAGCCTTCTCTGTGGCGGCCTCAGCCTTCTGGAATCAACTCCCCCTGGAGATTCGAACTGCCCCTACCCTCCTCACCTTCCGTAAAATGTTGAAGACTTACCTTTGCTGCCAGGCATGGGGGGATTAATCTACCCCCCTCCTTTTTTCACTGACCTTTATTATGTTTATGTTCAGTCGGACTGAGTGTGTATGATTGTGTAGCAGATAAGTTTGTATAACAATGTATTTTAAATTAGTTTTTAAAAAAATTTAACATTAGATTTGTATTTATATTGTATTGCTGTTATGTTGTGAGCCGCCCCAAGTCTTTGGAGAGGGGTGGCATGCAAATCTAATAAATTATTATTATTATTATTATTATTATTATTATTATTATTATTATAAAACAATTACAAGTTTATGCACTATTGAATATTTAATAGTTTTTAAAATTGTCCTTCCTTCTCTAGTACCTTAGTATGATCCTTAATTACTTTTAAAATAGGAAATAATTAAACAGTATGTTTTTACCCATAAATGCTTTAATCATTTGAATCATTATCTAGAACTGAACTTTTATAGCAATTAAAGAAAATTGAGCTACTTGACTAATCTGTTATACTGAACTTTGTGGGTTCAGTACAAAACCTTAAAATGTTACTGTGCTCCTCAACAAATAATTCTGTCTATCATTTGTCCTTTTTGTGGCGATTCAAAAAATGTGACTTAAACAACTGAAAAAGAGTCCAAGCACCTATTTGAAATCGTTTGCCCAGGTTCGCCTGGTGCACCAGTTGCGGCCCTATTTGGACAGGGAGTCATTGCTCACAGTCGCTCATGCCCTCATCACCTCGAGGTTCGATTACTGCAACGCTCTCTACATGGGGCTACCTCTGAAAAGTGTTCGGAAACTTCAGATCTTGCAGAATGTGGCCGCGAGAGCCATCGTGGGGCTTCCCAGATTCGCTCACATTTCTACAACACTCCGTGGCCTGCACTGGCTGCTGATCAGTTTCCGGTCACAATTCAAAGTGTTGGTTATGACCTATAAAGCCCTAGATGGCATTGTACCAGAGTACCTCTGGAACTGCCTGCTACCGCACGAATCCCAGTGACCGATAAGGTCCCACAGAGTTGGCCTTCTCCGGGTCCTGTTGACTAAACAATGTCATTTGGCAGGCCCCAGGGGAAGTGCCTTCTCTGTGGCAGCCCCGGCCCTCTGGAATCAACTCCCCCCAGAGATTAGAACTGTCCCCACCCTCCTTGTCATTCGTAAATTACTCAAGACCCACCTATATTGCCAGGCATGGGGGAACTGAGACATCTCCCCCAGGCTTTTATATTTTATGTTTGGTATGTATGTGTTGTTTGGTTTTAAATGATGGGATTTTATATGTTTTTTCTCTTTTAATATTAGATTTGTTCCACTGTAACTTTTTTTTAATTATTGTTGTGAGCCGCCCCGAGTCTGCGGAGAGGGACGGCATACAAATCCAATAAATATTATTATTATTATTATTATTATTATTATTATTATTATTATTACTATTATTATCTTGGTCAGTAAGCCACTCCCACCCAGTCACATGACATTTAAGCCCACTTTTGCTCTTCTTCATGATCAGTGATTTGTGACATTGTTAACCAATGTATGCCATGGACTGGCTGTCGGTGTTGGCATTTGAATCTACTTCTCTAGAGTTCTCTTAATTGGAGGCCATTTCCTCCAATTGGAGTTGATGAAAGCAGAGAGAAGAGGAGAGGGGGAGAAGAGAGGTCATTTAATTGGGTGTCATTGTCAGGGTTCCAAATAGCATCAAAAACTAAGAGTCTAAGGCAAAGGATTCCTCAAAGTTCCAATTTATTAGTAAAGCCATGTTGGCACATCTGGGAGAAATCTGAATCTGAAGTCCCAGGGGTTTCTTCATCCAGTTGAAGTTCAATCCCTTATCCCCACACCCCCATGTCTATCAGGTTGACCAATCTTCATCTGCCATTTTGGCAGCAACTCCCATCTCCTTCCATGCAGGTGCAGAAGTGCAAAGACAAAGGATGACCTTGACCATTTTGAAGGAGTTTGTTATGGCTATAAGCAGACATCCCTCATGCAGTGACCTCCCAGATTCCCACAGCTAAGAATATATTTTAAAATAGCATGAAGTATGGCAGACCAAAGACCCAAACTAAAATCACCTGATAGGATTTAATGTTTTAACGTTGCAGGTTGCCCAGAGTCATTTTGATATGAGATAAGCATCGAATAAATTTTGAATGATTGAGTGATTGAGTGATTGAGTGATTGAGTGATTGAGTGATTGAGTGATTGAGTGATTGAGTGATTGAGTGATTGAGTGATTGAGTGATTGAGTGATTGAGTGATTGAGTGATTGAGTGATTGAGTGAATGATTGAATGATTGAATGATTGAATGATTGAATGAATGATTGAATGAATGATTGAATGATTGAATGATTGAATGATTGAATGCTTGAATGCTTGAATGCTTGAATGCTTGAATGCTTGAATGCTTGAATGCTTGAATGCTTGAATGCTTGAATGCTTGAATGCTTGAATGCTTGAATGATTGAATGATTGAATGATTGAATGATTGAATGATTGAATGATTGAATGATTGAATGATTGAATGATTGAATGATTGAATGATTGAATGATTGAATGATTGAATGATTGAATGATTGAATGAATGATTGAATGACCTCTCACTCCAAAAAAACTTTGGGGCAGAGGTTCCACAGGATCCACACTATCTCCCCTCTTATTTGCCATGTACATGAAACCATTGAGTGAGATTATATAATAGCTTGGAATGGACGATAAACTTTGACAGCAGTCAAACTAAGTACGGTAAAGCTGTTGAGGTCCTGTTCCAAAGTCTGGAAGTTATGCAGGTCTGGATAGGGAAAAACAAACTCTAACTTAATCCTTCCAAGACCAAGTGTCTATAGATGCTGGAATGACTTAGATCCAGAAATCTTCCATCTGTAGTCTTGGATGCAATATGTGAATCTTTCTGAATGTACAGTTTTGCTCAATGAACAGTGGCAGATGTTGACAAGAAGACTTTTGCAGTAATTCATTTGGTCTGCCAGATGTGCCCCTTTCTGAAAGGGAAACCCATTTATTTAACTATGCACTTTTGTCCTTATCACATCATAACGTGTGTATTGCAATGCACTCTACATGAAGTTTCTCTTGAAAATAGAATAGAATAGAATTCTTTATTGTCCAAGTGCAATTGGACACACAAGGAATTTGTCTTTGGTGCATAAGCTCTCAGTGTACATAAAAGAAAAGTGATGACATTTGGAAAAAAATGTTCTTGTGTCTAGTTTTCTTGGTGTGCAGTGCTCTATAGCGTTGTTTTGAGGGGAGGAGTTGAAACAATTTATGTGCAGGATGCGAGGGGTCAGTAAATATTTTCATGGCTCTCTTTTTGATTTGTGCAATATACAGGTCTCACTGGAAGGCAAGTTGGCAGCAATTGTTTTTTCTGCAGTTCTGAATCATTTCAGAATCATTTGGAAACTTCCTCTAATTCCATATGGAGCAGTATAGGGATTAATGATTATTACAATCAATTATAACCACTATTTATTTGATGAACTGCATTGCCAGTATGTGTGATTCAAGGGCTGTTTATTGTCTATAAACCCCTGTTTCTTTGAGGTACTGTCTATCATCCAGAGCAAGTTCAAGCCAGAAAAGTGGGTACCCCAAAAGTGCTTTTTCAAGTGGCAAGTGGACTTTGTTTTTTTTGAAGATGTTTCTCTGAAGAATTGAAGAAACGTCTTGGGTGAGAAGTAAAATATCTTCAAAGAGAAACAAAGGAAGTCCTCTTGGCTCTTGGGACAATCATAACCTGGATTGAGGAAAATCTCCATAGACAGAAGAAAGGGTGCACTCCAAGTCCACTTATTCAAATAGTGCCATCTATTGGAACCCAAGAAGTGTGTTTTGTCTCTTGTGGTAGTTTTATACCTGCTATTGTTATTTCTGCAGTGAATGTGTATTTTGACTTTAACTTCTTAAACATTTTAATTAACTTTGTGTGTTTGTACATCTATGTATTTATATAAATACATAGAAAGAAATACTGTATATTGTATATTTTACCTACTTTTGTATTATATCCTATGGAAGGATATAATAACCTATGATCTAAATTGAATACTTTAACAAGTTACTGAAAAAGTGTTTCAGGATTTCTATGTTTAAACTTCACACGCAAAGCCTGTGAAGTTATAATTCAAACCCATATTAAACCTAACACTTATTTTTAAATTTAAAATATTTAAAATACATATTAAAAAGTTTAGATAGAACTATGTTTATTCAATCTATTCTCACTTGGAGCAATTTCCTGATCTGTAATAGAAATACAATCAGAAATTAGAAAAAAAAAAGACTTACATTTAGACTTTGCTTCCCATAAATGGAAGGATTTATTTGATTTACAAATAGCTTATGATCCAGTAGAGAAATCACTTTCTGACTGCTCAGAGCAGGATTTCTTCACAGAGCTCTCCAACAAACCAAAAGATGAATGAAAACAATGCACTGCTAAAAGGGAAACGGGGAGGGGAATCAGAAAATACTTTTCCATCTTCCATTTGAAAATCTTCCAAAAAGAGAGCTATTCAAAAGCCAGGAGGATGAATTGCTGAAAAACTATCCTTTTTCCAAATGAGGACATCCTGAACACAGTTTTGAAATAGATTCCGTATTTGTCCCAGTGGCCTTTTTGATCCATCTCTGTCAGGATTTTGAATAGGTCAATCAACTAAAATGGTGTTCTGGCGGCCAAGTTCCAAAATATATTGGTAATGAGCTTTTTGGACTGGAACATAGCAATTGATCCATACCAGATAGCATCAACTGATTTACACCAGATCATTGGTTTGATTGGTTCAAGCCCTTTTGGTCTTTTGCAGTATCATATGACACATTACAGCCCTGAGAATTGCATATTATTATAGATATCGTCTGGATCCTATTTTTCTTATTTCTCTTACTCTTCTTGATTCATGATTGTAGTTTTCAGTGTCTATTATTTTGAGGATACTTAGATTTCTATATCATTCTTGATGGTGACAATGCACAGTGAACTTTGACTGAATATCTTAATAGTATTACAGTGGTCTTTTCCTGGCTTGAAATCTTGGGGTCATAATTGATAACTTTGTGGCTATTTATTGTTTTGTAGGCAGGAACACAAATTTTCACTAGATATTTATAGAATCTGGAGAGTTTTCCTGGAAAAACATGTAGCTGTATGGTATTTACTGTACTTTAGTTGTTTCAGGCCCTAGATAATTACAGATAGTCTCCTGGCAGGTGTTCTGATTCCTTTCTCCAACCCTTGACCTTATAAAGCAGCATTAGCACTAATAATAAAGAAAGAAAAAAGAAATATATAAAAAAGCAATTTTCAAACTTCAGACATTGTTTTGAAAGTCTCTGATAGTAGCAGAAGCGATTAACAAGTGATTTCAGAAAATGATGAGAAAGTGAGGTTTGCAAACTTACATTTCCTTTCAAAAATTTTCCTATGGTTGTAAAACAAGGTGGCCAATTCTATTGTCACCCAGTGTTCAAATTAATGGAAAACTACTATCCTGTGGCCTCCTCATGAGTTATCTAGAGCAGTGTTTCCCAACCTTGGCAACTTGGAGATATCTGGACTTCAACTCCCAGAATTCCCCAGCCAGCATTCGCTGGCTGGAGAATTCTGGGAGTTGAAGTCCAGATATCTTCAAGTTGCCAAGGTTGGGAAACACTGATCTAGAGCACAGATGGACAATCTCCAGGCCTCTTCTTATCCAGGGAGCTTCCAAGGAGAGGGGCGGCATACAAATCCAATAAATAAATAAATAAAATAAATAAATTGATCTTTCTCACATTTGTGGACTCTACTTTCACAGAACCATCTTCATATCTTCCCTGGAGGCTTGGCTGTGTTAATAGTTGTTTGGATGGTTTCTGGCTCCTTTGTGTTTTATTTTTATATACTGTATTTAATTTAGTTAACTGTAAACTGGATACAGTCATGGATGTGAGTATGTAAGGCTATTATTATTATTATTATTATTATTATTATTATTATTATTATTATTATTATTATTATTATTATTATTAATAATAATACAAATACATCTATGAGAAATTTAATATGTAAGTTTATATCTGTATTTAAATATATGCAATTTATGCTGCTAAATTTAGGTACAAAAATTGATCCCCACGTAGTTCTTTCTTCTAGTCAGGATTACAAGTTCCAAAGATAATCCTAAAAGTGCGAAAACTTTTTTTGCGTAATGAAATTCTTGCACTCTCTCCAAAGACTATTTTATACATCCTTTTAAAATAATGTGCTAGAGTAACAGCTAAAAAGGCTTCTTAAAGTGTAAATCATTGTAGTTACATTTACCTTAATCACATTTATTTTACTTCAATTCTCAAAGGAATTTTAGACCATATGACTAGTTCTCCTTTCATTTGCATGAAAATGTGCAAGTTCAAATTAAATCTTGAGTAAGCCTCCTGGGAATTATTATACCAAGATAAATAAAGTTGACAGAAGGCAATCTAAAGCTTCAATACTCCAATCCTTATTGTATAAATTCTTGCTATTTACTTTATGGTTAGTGGGATTTGATCTATTTCCATATGTAGAGTAAAATACCTGGACAAAATGCCTAATTCAAGACTGATAATTATGTACACTTATGCATCATTTCAAGAATGAATTGTAAACAAGAAACTAAAGTGAAAGGCATTTTCAATAATGTAAGTAGTTTTAAAATATGCTCCATTTTCAGAATAGAACTTGCAAATTCATAATGTTCTATGATATCTAGTCCTGAAACATTGTATGTTGGCCAATGGTGCTATAAATGAGGAGAATGATATGTATAACAAAATGTAGTCACACCATTAGGCAAATGCAATAACTATGTATTTGTGTCATTTTGTTCTTTGGTTGTAGTTTATAAGCCATTAGCTGATTACCCGGTGTTGCCCAGATATTTACTTATCCTAATTTTGTATTATTATTATATTTATTTATTTATTTATTTATTTGTTTGTTTGTTTGTTTGTTTGTTTGTTTGTTTAGTTAGTTAGTTAGTTAGTTAGTTAGTTAGTCCAATACACAATAAGGGTTTTAGTGGGTATATATCTATATACACATAGTAAAATACATGATGAAGGTTATAGAGGAAATACTCATAGTAAAACATATCTAAGAAATAATAGAAAAGAAGGTATAGTAATAGAACATATCAATGAAAGAATAGAAGAAGAGATATAGGAATAGAAGAAAGGTATAGGAGATATAGGAGAGCAATAGGACAGGGGACGGAAGGCACTCTAGTGCACTTGTACTCGCCCCTTACTGACCTCTTAGGAATCTGGATAGGTCAACCATAGATGATCTAAGGGTAAAGTGTTGGGGGTTTGGGGATGACACTATGGAGTCCGGTAATGAGTTCCACGCTTTGACAACTTGGTTACTGAAGTCATATTTTTTACAGTCAAGTTTGGAGCGGTTAATATTAAGTTTAAATCTGTTGTGTGCTCTTGTGTTGTTGTGGTTGAAGGTGAAGTAGTCGCCGACAGGCAGGACGTTGCAGCATATGATCTTGTGGGCAATACTTAGATCTTGTTTAAGGCATCTTAGTTCTAGGCTTTCTAGGCCCAGGATTGAAAGTCTAGTCTCGTAGGGTATTCTATTTCGAGTGGAGGAGTGAAGGGCTCTTCTGGTGAAGTATCTTTGGACATTTTCAAGGGTGTTAATGTCTGAGATGCGATATGGGTTCCAAACAGATGAACTGTATTCGAGGATGGGTCTGGCAAAAGTTTTGTAAGCTCTGGTAAGTAGTGTGAGATTGCCAGAGCAGAAGCTACGTAGGATTAGGTTTACAACTGTTGAAGCCTTCTTGGCTATATTGTTGCAGTGGGCTTTGGCACTTAAATCTTTTGTTATTAGTATACCAAGGTCTTTAACCGAGTGGGGATTATCTGTGATAATTTGATTATTCAGTTCGTATTTGGAGTTCAGATTCTTCTTCCCAATGTATTAGACAGGGAAAGGACTGAATTATATCCATAGTGTCAAATCAAAGGAATTTATTTACAGGGTTTTAAAAGTATAATGACCTTGTTCAAATCCCAGTTATGGAACCTGTAGGCAGCTGGGGGATTTAGAAGTGCCACCCTCCTGCCTCTGCCACCATCCATTTTACCATTTCCTCAACTGGGACTTGGGCCTCATGAATCCATGAGCTGACCCATACTGCGCCTTCTCCATCCCTACTGAAATAAGTTGGATCTCCTCTCTGCCTTCCATCTCTGTTTCACCTCGGTTTGGGCAGTCCTTCCTTTGCGTGATGAATTAGACTGAAGGACGAACACTGGCCAAAACAGTGAGGTAGCAGCGGACCAGTGGTGGGTTCCTACTAGTGTGGTCCAGAGAGCCGCACCAGTAGGAACCCACTGATGATTCATTTTTTGGCAATTTTTCTGGTGTCTACATGTTGGAAGAAGCCCTCTCATCTTAATGCCAATCTTTATTCTTCGTCCAAAGCACAGCTGAGAAACTTCTGTGGGAAAAAAATCACCAAAAATTGCATCATCAATGGGTTCCTACCGATGTGGCACTCTGGACTGCACTGTTTAAGAACCTGCCATTGGGCTAGACAATCTGCTTAGATTGTGGCATGCTCAATCAAAGGCCTCTTTAATAGCCTCATTCTCTGTACTGGTCTCACTCCCGGTTCTGGTCTCGTTCCTTATACGATATTGCAGGGAACAGCTTCAGCCTATGTTCCCAGGATCATCCTTTGTCCCAACTCAGGTCTAGGCTTCCCTCATATAGTAGGCCTACGAAGCCAAGGGAGCCTGATTAGGGTACAGTACAGAGGACTTTGATTGAGCGTGCCATGGCCTAACACTGAGCTAGGCTCAGGGTACAGAACACAACTGTTGTTCTGAAAGGCCACCCCTAGGGCTGCTAGGGGTGCCTTACCCCCCACTCCAAATATTTTTCACTAGATAGTGTTCTGCCGGCATTTCCCAACTGCCCGTAATTACAGGGTAATTAGTCCAGAAAGAAACACACCACATGATAGAAGGAAAACAAAAAGTCTTTATCAACAGAAAAGCAGAAAAAACTCCCCTTTTAAATGTCAAAGGGATTTTCTGGTACACACAAGGCACAGGTTAAGTGCAATCCAATTTCTCACCCAGTAACTGGGAAATTGAGTCCAAATTCCAAAATCCAGAAAGTCCAAACACAATCTTGAACAGGGAAACAGCAAAACCACGATCTTGACGAAACTATGAATCAGATAAACTTCCACAATGCTAAATCAGCACGCTTCTCTTTTTATCTGTAGCACTAATTACAGCAGCCCCACCCAACCACAGGTTGCCTCACTTATCTCCTGTAATAATCCTTCAGTTGTTCTCTTCTATGCATCACTCTCCGCATGCGTGGGTCTGTCATAAGTTCTTGTTCAGAATCCAGGGATGATAAGGAAGATTGATCTCCTCCTGGGCTGTCTGCCAAACTCCCCTCTTCCCTGTCACTCACGCTTCCTTGGTCAGAGGAGACTTCGTTGGCAGATTCTATCAGGAGCAAAACATGCCTGCGGCATGTGGATGTTTCCCCCACATCCACATCCACATCCACATCCACATCCACATTCCTTGGGGCAGGAGCTGGGCCAGAGCTAACCACAACAGATAGTAAGTCATATGTGTACCTAGTTTGGTTGAAATCTCTCAAGGTGTTCCAGAGATATGCTGGAACATACATACATACACACATACGTAAAGCCATTTTTATATAGATAGATGGATTCATTCATACACATATTCATGTACTGACTGCTTTTAATCATGTGTGTGTGTGTGTGTGTTTAAATGCTCTAGAATTCCTAGACACTTAGCACTCAGATGAATCAGTCATCAACAGGCACATAGAGAAGTTGGGTGTTAGCACCCCAAATAGCATCTGAGAAATAAATCAGATTCCAGTCCAATTCTCTTACCCAAGGTTCGATTTATTATCAGAGCCATGCGGGTCACACTGTTGCCGTCCCAATACTAACTTCCTTCCAGTACCCAACCCAGGTTAAGGTTTATCCCCCATTCTCACACCCACAAGTTCACCATGAGGACCAGCCCAAATGCAAGGATTTCACCAACCTCCTACTTACATCTGCTGGTGCAGAACAAAGGATGACCTTGGACTCCAAGAAAGGAATTTGTTGTGGCTAGTAACTTTCCCTCTCATACAACTACCCCTCCCAGTTCCCATAATACTATTCTACTGTGGCAGGCCAAAGTCTCTAACTCCAATTGATGGCTTCGGCCTGATGTTGGGTTTTAGAACTTCTTTAGAATGGTTTTACATACCATTCAAAAAGATAATGAAAATGTAAAAAGGAAATAAAATGACCAGAACACCTCATCCTCAGCAATTGACATCCAGGTAAGCATGGCTAAACACCATTAGCAAAACTAGATAAACAATCAAGCAGTAAATAATATGCTAATCAAGGAACTACCAATGTGAAAGCAACATCCCGCCAACACTACTGGGGCAAATTACTCCATATAAATAGAGAGCAAACCCCATTCTCTCCAGCACTGAAAAAAATATTTAATTATCATATTTAGAGACTGCCCATTTCCTTCTAAATACAACTTTGGGAAGTGTTACATAGCCAGCTAATAAAATCTCTGCAAGAAAACAGCTAAATTCAGAAAACACTATGGACTCCATGGTGTGTGTGTGTGTGTGTGTGTGTGTGTGACTCTCTCTCTCTCTCTGTTAGATCAAGTGAAGGGAACAGGCAGACTCAGGCTAGTGACAGCAACAGCTCTTTATTCTAGACAATTCAGTACAATCCAGCAGCTTTTTGTCTGACAGCCTGCTCTTTTGTAGAGAGCTGTCAGACTACTCAGCCAATCAGCTTCAAAGATTTTCCCACCAGAATGGAGGACCTGACTGGAACCTTGTCTCCAGTCTCAGTACGCAACAGTGTCTGTGTATGACATTTATGTGCAAGCCATCCTTTCTCTTTTAGGGATTTGGCAGTATTATCAACATTGTATTTATTGTCCCAAAGGTGCTTTTTTTTCAAGAGGCAACTGGACTTTCTGGTTTTTCTTTGAAGATGTTTCACTTCTTATCCAAGAAGCGTCTTCAGCTCTGATTAGAACCCATCTTCCAGTCAGAGCTGAGGAAGTTTCTTGAATGAAAAGTGAAACATCTGCAAAGGAAAAAACAGAAAGTCCAGTTGCCTCTTGAAAAAAAGCACCATGACTTGGTTGTCCCAAAGTTGCTGAGAATCTCCATAGACGTTATATTTGTTATTGTCTTTATTGCCCAAATATTGGAACACAGTAATGAAATACATACTCATTCATGAAGCTGTAGTTGTACCTTCTAGTTTGGCATATATTTTTATTTTCTAAACCCCAACTTCTCTTTGGCTTAAGATGCAAGTACTGAAATGTAATGATCAAGGGACCCAAAAGACCCTGATTGCTGACCCACTTAATGTAGGGACTTTGCCATCTTTTAACAGAAATTTTGAGAAATTCAATTCCTCGGTGATTTTAAACTGGCGTCTTCTGGAGAAAGCGAGGGAATTGTAAGTGAAAAATGAATATGACCAGACCTTTTACAAACGGTGATAAATGAAGCTTCAGCCAGATATACCAAATAGCTTATGGCCTTTTGACAATGCTGTGCTGATTTATGGTTGCACAAGGAATTCAAGAGTTTTGCATAGTTTGACCCCAATTCTGGAAAAACAGTTTCATTTTTGGCTATGATTCAGCTTGTGTATTGGATTTGAAAAGCCAAAGCAATATTTAAAAAGAGTATGATGGCCAAAAAGAAAAGAGAGAGAGAGTGAAGAAGAGAGAGAGAGAAAGGAAAAAACCCAAGAAGGAGTGGAGGGAGAAAGGGGGAGGATGAAAATGCAGAATAACAGCTTACATCTCTGTTTTTCTTCAAAAGAGTTCTAATTATGATTATCCTTTCCTATTATTTTCTCAACCAGGGAGATGCAAGAATGAACCCCCAGTTAATTACTTTTTAAAAGAAACATAAAGCTTTAAAAAACCATCCATCTATTATTGTGAAAAGATTTCTTTAAAAAAATGAGTCCAGGGGCTCTTAATCTTTGGAAAAGACTAGATAACCCTGGGGAGCTACTCCTGGTTAATGAGGCTAGAATTAGCCTGGATGATCTGCTCTAAAATGGTGTCCTCCATACTGATCAGAAGCATGATTCTCCAAGAGGAGGTGCGGAAGGCACTTGATAGGATACTCCTCCACTGATGGACAGAGCATATTACTCTTCTAATATAGCACTTTACTAAACAAATAATTCCCTCAACACTGTCAGATTTTCTACTAAATCTGCACTTCTATTCTACTAGTTTTTCTCATCATTCCTATCACCCATTTCTTCCCATGTTGACTGCATGACTGTAACTTGTTGCTTGTATCCTAAGATTTTTATTAATATTCCTTCTTCATTGCTTATTTGACCCCTATGACAATCATTAAGTGTTGTACCACATGATTCTTGACAAATGTATATTTTATTTTATGTACGCTGAGAGCATATGCACCAAGACAAATTCCTTGTGTGTCCAATCACACTTGGCCAATAAAATTCTCTTCTATCTATTCTATCTGTGATGGCACAATGGTTAGGTCTGTGATGGTTAGAATGCAACATTGCGGGCAAACTCTGCCCACAACCTGGAGTTCAACCGTGACCTGCTCAAAGTTGCTTCAGCCTTCCATTCTTCTGAGGTCATTAAAATGAGGATCCAGATTGTTGGACCAATATGCTGACTCTGTAAACAATTTAAAGAGGGTTGCAAAGCACTGTGAAGCTGCATATAAGTCTGCTATTACTAAGTGCTATCCAGCTAACCCTGTTTTTTGTCTTGGTTATACTGTGAAAGTGTAGAATCCTAGTTCAGAAGGCAACTGCCATGAAATGGTATTTGGAGGCTTAAATTGTCTTCACCTGCTTCATTTCAGAATCTGCTTCCCACCCAGATGAGGGGGGGGGGGAAGAGTTTCCTATGGGTAAATTTGGGGCAGGGTTATTCTCCCAAAAAGCAACTGGGGCATAAGATTTAAGTTTCCTCTATCTGTTTATATGATTCCCTGCTCTGGATTGTAACACCCTATCTGTCAATAAGGTAAACAAAAATGAAAGGGTATGCATGAAATGTAACATGTGTTTTGTTCCTGAGTATGTGCCATGTGATGGAAACAGAACTCACAGAAACACTTTGGTCATATATTAACCATATAAACATAATGTGATCCCAATATTACAAGTTGTAATTCTTTAAATGTCAGTAAAATGCAATGACTTCTGTTGCTTTTAAGTCCTAGACACGGTTCTGGTATATAAGTACACATTGCATAGATGTGTGCGTAATTCTCTCTTTCTGTGCCTGCATATATGTATTTATGTACTATATTAAGCATCCTACTGGCATTAAAAAATCTCCTGCTTATGCTCAGACTGTCAACAGTTTTTAAAAAAAATAAAAATGTTGTGGTGGACCTCTTAGGAAAGTTTGATTGAAAGAATAAAGACATTTAAGTCACAATTTTAGCCAAATCCTTCAAATCAGGCCAGCCAAGTTCAAGCTTTACCTTGCCTGCTATTTGTATGCGACTCGAGTATGGAAAGTTTAATGGGGGAACATTAATATGAAATATACCATTGTAAGGGTGGGCAATCTGCTGCTTGAGGGCCAGATGTAACCCTTGACCTCTTCTGGAAAGCCTTCTTTCAGCTCTAGGTTTAAATCTCTGGCAAGAACCATCACCCTTTTCTCTGGCACAGAAAGAGCAAAACAAGAAGTGTCAGGGTAAGAAAAAAGGGGGTGCTTTTGGCAGAAGAATGATCCCTAATACCTGCTATATAAAGCTAACTGTATATATCTCCACAAAATTCCATATATCAGCTGTCTTTAGAAAAAGCTGTTTGCAGACTTTGGAATTGTCATCAGCAAGATAGATTTGGACATGGGAGGTGATGCCAGCTTGGCTATAAATTTTATTTCATACATTTGCCTGTGGAGAATTGGTGTTGTCCAGCAGAGTAAGAGGGGCGGCATACAAGTCCAACTAATAAATAAATAAATAAATAAATAAATAAATAAATGTACATTCATATTTGAGGGGGAAAAAACCCTTTGTCCTAGTCCTAACTCAGTTTTGGACTCAATGAGTGTTTAACATAAGCATCTTTTTTGGCTTTTGTTCTCTATCAATGAAATGAGAATAGTAACAACTGACTTATACAGAAAATGTTTTCATTGGCTCCCATGTCACTCCCCTCTCTGTTTTGTTTTGTTTTGTTTAAGGATTTACAGAACCAGCAATCCTTTCCAGCTGACTTCAAGCCACCATATTAGGAGCTTCTTTGCCAGAATAGTCTCTCTTTTTTAGCTAATATTTTTGATGCATGTCAGATAACTGATGTTACTCTGAGAAAAAAAATAAAGATTTAAGTTTATTTAGTGGAAACTATAGCTTGCAGCTGATTTATTCATTTAATTTATGGCTCCAAAGGTCAAGGGGATATCTAAATGACTGGTTTTACACCCATGTGCAGTTTAATGGAAGAAACTAAATCCTCAGCCATACTGGCTGTTTTGGGAACTTTAGCTTTAACACATTTGTATGGCTCCATCTTGAAAAAGACTGGAAAGGAATGTTTTATCTCTTCAATTGAAAATATGAAGTGTTATTATTATTGTTATTATATTGGTTGAAGATAAGAACTGAAACAGAGACAGTATCTAGATGAGTAGAAACTTCAGGCCTGTCAGCAAACCAAACATGCAGCTTGAAAGTGGCATTTTTTTGTTTTTAGTGGTGTTCTCCTCTTGAAGGGGAGGGAACCAGCATGGGTCCGTTTCTATTTGTCAGCTGAAAATCTGTTTGGGAAATTTGGGGACAGTTCTTTTAATAGAGAAAGCTTATGTATTTCTGGCATCCTGTTGACTGTTTTGAAAAGAATTAATATTGAGCAACAGCACATTCTGCAAACCCCATTTTTCCTACTTGTTTGGAGGCACTGAAATAGTTTATGGCCAACAGTGGAAGAATGTAGGGACAACTCTCGAAGGCACTTTGTGTAGCAAACAAATGAAGAAAGCATGTAAGATAGATTTATGGCTTAGAGGAAGCTTATAAAAATCGACAATAAATGAATATAGGAAAACAGATGCAAGCCTGTATTCAGCAAGAAAATATGTTATCCCAGAAAAGTAGTTTTTTTAAAAAAAAGAGCCCATGAATTGCATTGGAGACAATGGGTCATAGAAATGTTCAGAAACATTATATACTATTGGAGGAGGAGGAGGAGGATGGTGGGGAGGAGGAGGGGGAGAGGGAGGAATTAAAATATAATTGATCTCAATTTTATCCATATTTTATAATTTGCTTTCGTTGCTGAAAAACAATAGCTTGCCTTCGGAAGTTGTGGTAGCTTTATCACTGGAAGCTTTCAAGAAGAGTTTGGACTGCCATTTATCAGAAATAGTGTAGAGTCTCCTGCTTGGGTGGGAGTTTAGATCTACAGAGTCCCTTCCAACTCTGTTAAACATAGAAACATAGAAGACTGACGGCAGAAAAAGACCCCATGGTCCATCTAGTCTGCCCTTATACTATTTCCTGTATTTTATCTTAGGATGGATATATGTTTATCCCAGGCATGTTTAAATTTACCAACCACGTCTGCTGGAAGTTTGTTCCAAGGATCTACTACTCTTTCAGTGAAATAATATTTTCTCACGTTGCTTTTGATCTTTCCCCCAACTAACTTCAGATTGTGTCCCCTTGTTCTTGTGTTCACTTTCCTATTAAAAACACTTCCCTCCTGAACCTTACTTAAATTTAAATGTTTCGATCATGTCCCCCCTTTTCCTTCTGTCCTCCAGACTATACAGATTGAGTTCATTAAGTCTTTCCTGATACGTTTTATGCTTAAGACCTTCCACCATTCTTGTAGCCTGTCTTTGGACCCGTTCAATTTTGTCAATATCTTTTTGTAGGTGAGGTCTCCAGAACTGAACACAGTATTCCAAATGTGGTCTCACCAGCACTCTATATAAGAGGATCACAATCTCCCTCTTCCTGCTTGTTATACCTTTAGCTATGCAGCCAAGCATCCTACTTGCTTTTCCTACTGCCCGACCACACTGCTCACCCATTTTGAGACTGTCAATCTGTTAAAAGATTCAAAATCATGTAATTCACTATCATAGCTTTGGTCATGAAAAAGTATTTCATGCTGATATCATCAGTAATATCACTGTGGCACTTTGTTTTCTGTTGGCCCTTCAATTTTTCTAAGTATCAGTTCCTGCCCAGTGAATCCGTCCAAAATATTTGGGCTTTGGTTTCATTTATCATGTGAATAGTCTGGTTTTCTTTTATATAATTAATTCTTGTAGTCCCAAGGTATTCATAACAATTTTCTATAGCATGAGAATTCGGAGGCATTATATTTTATTCATTCAGCTTTCTAAATGATCCACAATTCACAACTACATGTTACAAATGAGAAGTGAGGGGGTTGATTTATTCTCCACAGCATCAGAGGACAGGACAAGAAGTAATGGGTGGAAGCCCGAAAAAAAATCCAGCCTAAAAATAAGAAATGTTCTGACCCTGAGGACAATTAATCAATGAAATTCAGAGTTGTGGGTTCTCTACCAGGAAGTTTTCAAAAATAGACTGGACAATTATTTGACTGTGAGGGTATATAACAATGATGGCAAACCTTTTTTCCCTGAACCTGCGTGCACAAATGCTATCGCGCATGTGTGAGTGCCGGCACCCATAATTCAATGCCTGGTGAGGGCAAAAACGGCCTTCCTCTCCCCATGGAGACTCTCTGGAGGCCAGAAATGGCCCATTTCCCAATTTCTGGTGGGCCCAGTAGGCCTGTTTTTCGCCTTCCCCAGGCTGTAAAAGTTTCCCTGGAGCCTGGAGAGGGCATTCCCCTGGAGGCTGCCGTAAGCCAAGAACGCCCTCCTATAGCCTCTGTGTGAGCCAAAAATCAACTGGACGGCATGCACATGCATGTTGGAGCTGAGCTAGGGCAATGGCTTGTGTGCCAGCAGATATGGCTCCATGTGGCACCTGTGGCACCTGTGCCATAGGTCCGCCATCACTGGTATATAAGATCTTCTGCCTTGAGCAGGAGATTGAACTAGAAGACTGCTGAGTGCCCTCCGATCACTAAAAGAATTGCAAAAAAAAAATTATCTATTGCTATTAGATGGTGCCAGAACCTATTAAAGGAAGCATTATCATTTATTTGTATTGCCCTCCTTCATTTTCACTACTTTTAAGGCATATTTCTTTTCTATTTTAAATGATTTTTTGAATAACTTCATCTCTGATCAAATAAATAAATTGGCATTACCAGGATCACACCATTCCCTTAGTTCCGTGGCACAGGAGTCAAGAGGAAAAACATTTATACAGGTAGTCCTTTCCTGACAATAATTCATTTTGTGACCATCGAAGTTTACAACATCATTAAAAACCGTGACCTATGAAAGTTTTTCACACGTGACCATTGTGATCATGTGATCAAGATTTCAGATGCTTGTCAACTGACTCATATTTATGATGGTTGCATTGTCCCAAAGTCATGTGATCACCCTTTTGTGAACTGCTGACAAGTAAAGTCAATGGGGAAGCCAGATTCACTTAACCATGTTACTATGTTTAGTGCAGTGACAGGGCACTATTTAACAAGTATGGCAACAAATGTCATAAAATGAGGCAGAACTCACTTAAAAAATATCTCACTTAGCAACAGAAAGAAAGTTTGGGCCCGTTTGTGCTTGTGATTTGAGGACTACCGTACCTGTACAGTATATCCATAAGAGAAAGGTATGCCATGCTTCATCTCTTTTGTGGAAATATTATATACAGCATAGAGAACATGAGAAAGGTCATTTTGCGTCAAACTAATATATAAATTATATTATGTGCATAGATCCTATTCCTCCACCCCCAATTGGACTGTGTAACATTTTGTAACCTAGAAAATTTTCATGGCTTTAATAATACATGCCACAATATATCCATTTGTCTCAACCTTTCCTGATACAAAGCTGATAAATGTTAGCTATTATTCCATGTAAAGGCAGATAATTCTGAGCTGAAGTCATCAGCTGTTTAATCTTACAAACCAGCATGCCAGAGATGCTTAGGTCAGGAGGAGAAAAATTAAGATGTATCGAATTTAGGCTGCAGAGAGAATTTTGGTGGGTAGAATGTACAGCAATTACAGAAGTTGGAAGTAGTCCAGATCATTGAGGTTAACATTTTCAGTATAAAAGAAAGAACTAAGGAAAAGAAGAAAGAACTATCAATGATAAAATATAGTCTTTATATCACTTCTGAAAGATAACACCTTCTGAAATTCAAAGCCAACTGTCTAAAAGATCAACATGGCTACTCAGTATATTGTATGCTTGCACCACTTTAACAATCAAAAATTGACCCAGATTGACTTTGTTTATTTGACAAAAACAATAATGACACAGTACGGGGAAATGCAGTTCTAAAAAGAAAAGGACAGGTGGGAATTTGAAACAGTTCTCTGAAGTTACAGACATAGTCCATTCCCATCAGAATGCAGGCAAAGTACTTTATCAAAATCACTACCATTCAAGAATCCAAAATTTAAGGTAACATATTTTCAGGTACTTCAAGTTTCTATTTTGTTGACCATTCTCATTGTCCATTTCTAAAATAATTTCAGTGTATTTGAAACCATCCTTGGAGTATGATTTCCAGAAATCAACTTAGTACTTTAGATGGGGCATGACCAAATTGGAATAAATCAGAATGATTATTTGACATATTATGATAACCATATTTCTATTGATGTAGTCCACATTTGCATTTTTTACAAACCCATCATGTTGCTGGTTTGGTCAATTTGCAGTCCATTATTTTTCCAATATCTTTCTTTAAAATACCATACCAAGCAAGGTATATTCTATGCTAGGTTTATTTTATATTTTGGTTCCCAAATGAAAACCTTTTATTTTTTTAACATTTTGTTTAAGTGAAAATCTTAGCACCAAATCAACACAGAGTGGAAACTTTACACTGGAACTCAAGCATCTTGCAGTGTGTGCCTCTCCATTCTTCCTGCATACTCTGGGTCCTTGGTTTCCAAATGAGATGCAAAGGTTTTCACAGTTGGTGTTGATTTGGGGAGCCATGTCATCTGCTGGTGTTGGTCCACTGTGCTTCATTAAGTCCAGGGTCAACACAGCCATCTCCCAGGAGATTTTGGAGCACTCCATGCTTCCATCTGTATACAAGCTTTATGGGGATGGAGACTTAAATTTTACAGCAGGTCTTGGTACCTGCCCACACTCCCAAAAGCACCAAAACCTACTTCAGTGACCATGGGATTACTGTCCTTGATTGGCCAGAAAACTCACCTGACCTGAACCCCATAGAGAGTCTATGGGGCATTGCCAAGAGAAATATGAGAGACATGAGACCGAACAAAGCAGAAGAGCAGAAGGCCACAATTAAAGCATCCTGGTCTTCCATAATACCTCAACAGTGCCACAGGCTAATAGCATCCATGCCATGCCGCGTTGAAGTAGTCAATGCTGCAAAAGGGGCCTAAAA
This sequence comes from Erythrolamprus reginae, assembly GCF_031021105.1. NCBI lineage: Eukaryota > Metazoa > Chordata > Lepidosauria > Squamata > Dipsadidae > Erythrolamprus > Erythrolamprus reginae. The sequence continues at coordinate 80,848,574 of NC_091951.1, forward strand.
GAAGTACTGAGTACATATGCATGCTTATACTTTTCAGAGGTCCAAAATTTTTCTATGTACAATCCTTTTTTTATTGATCGCATGTAATATTCTAATTTTGTTAGATGGGCGATTTGCGGTTTTCATGAGCTGTACCCCATAATCATCACAATTATGACAAATCATGGCTTGAACTATCTTGCCTTGTGTGTTATGAGTATCTCTCATATATTACATTTCACCTTTTGCTTATAGACAAATCTCTTGATAATGTGCTTTAAAATCTTCCAGGTATTATTGTCAGAATGACAGGATTGTAGTCTGCTGGATCTTCATCCTCCCCCCCCCCCCCCATTTTTGCTGTCCTAGTTTTCTGGCATTCCATCATGTTTTTTCCCCCAAAAGCTAATGCATCTTAGTTTGATCACATCATTAGCAAGTTCATTTAGTATTCTTGAATTAAATTAATCTAATCATGGAGCTTTGCCCTCATTAAAAGCAAATAAAGTGTCCGACCATCAAGCTTCAATGTTTTTATAATTTCCTGATAAAACAGGATTTTTTTTAAATCAGAGAAGAGTACACTAAAATAGGAATTGAATATCTCTGAGTTTCCTTCATTAGCATACAAATCCAAATAATAAATAAATAAATAAATCATCTACACTGAGAGTTGTTGTATAGATTTTTTACTTTGCTTTTATTTTCAAAGCATGTTGAGGTGCCCCTTTGTTATCAGCTTGTTCTGGGTTTTTGCTTTTCCAAAAGCAGATTTGCAATTCTGGCTTACCTGTCAAGATCCTTCTTTTCTAACCTGATTGTCTTTCTATTTCCCATCTTTTTTTCACCTCCAGAACTTTAAATAGATTTTTGTGTAACTACCTTGGCTATTCCTATTAGTCTGTATTTCTCCCCATCATTGGAATTTTCTGCAATTTGATTTTATTATTTCTTTTGTTAGGAACTGTTACTGATTTTGAGTTCTCTTGTCATGATATCCTGCTTATCAATGCTCTGCATTTTTGTAGGTTCATTTTTTTGAACTTCAAGAAATCCTTTTAACTGTGCTCCTGCATTACAAGCCTTTAAAAAAAATCCTTCTATTCAATCATGTCCAATTCTTGGAGGCTACCTAGACAAATCCATGCAGCTTTCTTAACAAGTTTTTTTTCCAAAAATTGTGGCCAATGCCTTCTTTCTAGGGCTGAGAGAAAGTGAGTGGCTCAAGGTCACCCAGCAAGGTTTGTGCCTAAGTTGGGACTAGAACTCACAGTTTCTTAATCTCTAGCTTGATACTTTACAACTAAGCCAAACTGGCTCTCATTATAAGCCTACTTTCTGCCAATTTTCTTCATATTTTTACTTCCTCAACTAAAGCTTACTATAGAGTAATATTACAAAACTCACAATTTGAGTAAATAGGCAATTTTCTTTCTCTTGATGTCATATTCAAGTAATCTCTCTCTGACCAAGCAGTAAAAAAAGTATATATCCATAATTAAAACCTTCCATTAAAAAGAAACAAAACCCTCCTTAGTAAACTCAAAATAGAAAATGCATCAAATGATGGAATTTAAATTACTTCTTAAACATTGGGCAAATGCGAACTGCTGGCACCTTTCAAGGCAGAATTTCTAAAGTGAACAAACTGCAAGTGAAGAAGTTCTTATGTAGGCAGGCCTCTTTCTCGGGCATTGTCTTTTGAGTTGCCACTAGGAGCAAACTGCCTTCCAGAGATCTCATGGATCAGTTTCACAGATTGAGAAAAGATGCTCAGTGAATTCCTGAACTCTAACCATTTATGGCCTTATAAGGCAGCAATAGTAATTTGAAATGGGCTCAAAAGTGCATAAGTCGTGGGTGCAGATGATAGGGAATAAAAGTGATTTGTATACTATTCTGAACTACTAAAAGGATTCAGATGTTCAGGACACCTTCTTTACCCTTCTATTGATCTGATGAATTAGTTACAAGATTTTACTATATTAAATATGTGACTCTTTAAGATACCTTGGTATTCTTTATGATTCTCATTCAAGATATTAGCACAAATCTTCTACTGTGTTGTGGTTAGATTGCAACTTGGAGGAAAGGTAAAATAGAAATAAATAATTTTTTTAAAAAACCCTACCTTCCAGGAAACAGTGTTAGGCATACTTGTAATTCTCTATTTCTCCAATGCCTTAAACTTGGATTAATTAGTTTAAAGTGGCAGTATTTAGCTATATATTCTTAGGTACTTAGAATCTGCTTTCAGTCTTTGATTGGAGAATAAAATAAGCTATCCAGCCGTATGTGATTTTGCCACCTCCCACACTGTACAAGTGCATGTTTATGGAAAATGTCAGGATGATGTTTCGGGCAGTGTGTAATGGACTTCATCATTGTGATTGTTAAAGATTCCACTGGGATTTGATACCTACCAACATCCAGCAACAGTACAGCAGACAGGTGGTGTTGGGTTGGGAAAGAATGCAGTTGTAGCCTCAAGCAAAGACTCAGGTCATGCAGCTGCTTCAGAGTCCTAGCAGCATGATTTAGTTACAATCAAATAAAGATTTTATGCCAGTATTTCTCGACTTGCACAGGTTTGAGTCTGACTCTTTCTAAAAACATTATAATTCAAAAGGCATTAAAATGTATAATACCTGATATGCAATTTATATCTTCTGGTATGTTAATCCATGTGAGCCAGAGTAGAATTTCACTTTACTGGCCCATCAACAATTTATGTTTTTAAATTCATTCTGCAAATTTTGAAGCTGAGTTTAAGACTGCATATAAAACACAGTCTCCCTGGGGAATATAATAAGGCTTGTCCTTAGAATATTTACATACCAGTTTCAAATGCAAATATTATCAACACAGTTGGTACAAAGCATGCCTTAAATTTCTTCAGTGGCTATAAGCAGTATCTCTCAAGATATTTATCTAGATTATTATAATGACACTAGTAAACTACCAGTTTCCTTAAGGATTTATTGCTTATCAGAAAGATGACAGAGAACACTCTGAGGATCAAACAATGTCTGTAACATTATTGGAGCTGACAGACTATCTGATGTAATTATTTTTTTCTCCTTTTTCCTTTTTCTCCTTTTTCCTTTTTCCTTAGGCTTCATATAAAAACTTCCATACATTTAGTAAATTCTTGGGGAGAATTTTCAGGATCAGGATCACTGCCAGGACTATAGTTTGCTGAACATTCTTGGGAAAAAAATATATTAGTTCAGATAGTCATTGACTTATGACCACACTTGAGCCCAGATGATTGGTCATGAGTCAATGTGGTCATTAAATGAGTCACTATATGACCTGGTTCAATTTTATGATCATTTCTACAATGTTCAATAAGCAGGCCAGCATGGTGATTAAGAAAATCACATGTTGTCAAGCCCCCAAGATGGGGTCATGTGACTATGGGTGTGAGTGTGCAACAGTTGTAACTTCAAGGACGGGACATGAGTAGGTTTTTTTTTTAAGTCGTAACTTTGAACAGTTGTTAAGTGACTGGTCATTAAACAAATATTTCCTGTCTGTATTTTTGTACAGAAAAATTATAAGTGAAGAAGGAACCATAATTCTGCAGTGGTTTGTCTTAGTTTAAGAACATGTCTAGTAGCCATGTATTGTATACTCACTGAGATAATTTTTTCATGAATACCTAGTGGAAGATGACAGTGGAATGGGAGACATGAAAACTGAGAACATTCCTTAGGTAAAACTTCCTCAGTATTCCTGCTTGTTTGGAGAAAGAAAAATTCTTTTCATGGCAATATAATAGCACTAGCACTTAGATTTAAGGTATATACCACCCACAGTGCTTTACAGTTTACTGTATCAGCATACTGGGTCTTCATTTTACTGACCTCAGAAGGATGGAAGGCTAAATCAAACTTGAGTTGGTCAGGATCGAAGGAATCAAACTCCTGGCAGTGAGCAGAGTCAGCCTGCTAATCTGAATTTGCAAGCAACATCTTAATTAAGTGGGAAAATAATAAATAGATTATTAGGCTGGCCTATAACTATTAATTATGCAGCCAAATGAAGTCGTTTGTTGTTTTCTAGGAACAGTCCAGATAGAATGTGCAATATTACATTGAGATTAAAACATTTCCATGTATTCAGTAATGCAGTAAGAAATGGAAAGAATGCCTGGATCTAAATCATATCATGCTGAGGTTCTGAAACAACTAAATGGGTCCAGGGAATCACAGCATTAAAATGGGATATTTTTGTCAATCGAAAACTTAATGACACATATAGTAAACTTGCCGAAACACTACTGTTTTGCAAAATGCAAATTTAACACCCACCATGCAGGACTTTGCAGGCATGCAGTTGCTAAATTGCTATGATATGTAAAATTTTACAGGGTTCATAGCTTTACTGTATTCCCTAATTTAATTTTTGTATGATATTTTCAAATCCATTCTTCTATGGAGCAATTGAGACTGATGACAAATATTTCCCAAAGTCATGATTTCTTCTTTACTGTCTTCATTGAGATTACACAAGAACTAATAATTAACATAAAATGTGTTGCTTCTGTTTCGTCAAGCTATGAACTAAAGCACATCTTTTCAATCATTTGCCATCTTCCCTCAGGCTACAGTTCTATTGGAAGTAAATCACATTAGACTCAGTACGGATTATCTTAATCCCATTGTAGAGATTGGATTGCCTTGTTTTTCTAAATATTATGTACTATATATTCAAAACTATATCAGCAATTGAACATATTTGATACAGGATTATTTTCCATTTAACAAATATTCCTTGAAGCATATTTCAAATTGTCACTGGTGATAAAATTAGTAGTACTTTCTGTGTCTTGAAAAAAAATGCATTGCTGGACATGCTTGTCATAAGATTCTCAGGATGTCATTATCGTGCAAAGTCCCCCACTGGCAATGTCTGGAGAAGATTAGTATAAACTATAAAACTGGCTTTGTTCCAATTTTCATTTTTAGTTGGAAATATTTCTCTTTATATCTGATCCTATTTCACTGGGTATGTGATTAGATTGTGGGAGAATTATGGATGGACAAATCTGTCAATTTTGGTTTTGCTCAGGATGTTTTTCCAACCTTAGGTTTGCAAAAGAATATATATGCATTTAATGCATGTTTCTATTTGGAAAGTTTTTTTCAAGCTACATTCCATAATATAACATTTTTATCTTTTTAAAAAATCAGGACAGCCATTGTGATGCCTTAGCCAATTTTTATATGCATCTTGTGGAAGAACTTCCTCATATTTTTTAAATGCAAATTTGAAGTATACTTATGTGTATTAGGGGATGTTGTGGCTCAGTGACTAAGATGCTGAAGCTTGCTGATCAAAAGGTCGGCAGTTCAGTGGTTCGAATCCCTAGTGGGCTCCCATTACTTGCCTCAGCTTCTGCCAACCTAACAGTTTGAAAGCATGTAAAAATGCAAGTAGAAAAATAGGAACCACCTTTGATGGGAAGGTAACAGCGTGTTTATTCATGAAGATGGTTTCGGACAGTGCCGGCTCTTCGGCTTTGAAATGGAGATCAGCCCCACCCCCTAGTGTCAGAAATAACTACCACATAAGCATGAGGGGGACCTTTATTATTTATTTTATTTATTTATTGCATTTGTATGCCGCCCCTCTCCGTGGACTCGGGGCAGCTAACAACAATGATAAAAACAGCATATAGAAATCCAATACTAAAACAGCTAAAAACCCTTGTTATAAAACCAATCATACATACAAACATACCATGCATAAATTGTACAAGCCTAGGGGGAAAGAAAATCTCAGTTCCCCCATGCCTGATGGCAGATGTGGGTTTTGAGGAGCTTACGAAAGGCAAGGAGGGTAGGGGCTATTCTAATCTCTGGGGGGAGTTGGTTCCAGAGGGCCGGGGCTGCCACAGAGAAGGCTCTTCCCCTGGGTCCCACCAAATGACATTATTTAGTTGACGGGACCCGGAGAAGGCCCACTCTGTGGGACCTAACTGGTCACTGGGATTCGTGCGGCAGAAGGCGGTCCCAGAGATAATCTGGCCCGGTGCCATGAAGGGCTTTATAGGTCATAACCAACACTTTGAATTGTGACCGGAAACTGATCGGCAACCAATGCAGACTGCGGAGTGTTGGTGTAACATGGGCATATTTAGGGAAGTCCATGATTGCTCTCACAGCTGCATTCTGCACGATCTGAAGTTTCCGAACACTTTTCAAAGGTAGCCCTATGTAGAGAGCATTACAGTAGTCAAGCCTCGAGGTGATGAGGGTGTGAGTGACTGTGAGCATTGACTCCTGATCCAGATAGGGCCGCAACTGGTGCACCAGGCGAACCTGGGCAAACGCCCCCCTCGCCACAGCTGAAAGATGTTTCTCTAATGTGAGCTGTGGATCGAGGAGGACGCCCAAGTTGCGGACCCTCTCTGAGGAGGTTTGTAATCCCCCCCCAGGGTAATGGATGGACAGATGGAATTGTCCTTGGGAGGCAAAACCCACAGCCACTCCGTCTTATCAGGATTGAGTTTGAGTCTGTTGACACCCATCCAGGCCCGAACAGCCTCCAGGCACCGGCACATCACTTCCACTACTCCACTTACTGGACAAGGGGTGGAGATGTAAAGCTGGGTATCATCTGTATATTGATGATACCTCACCCCATGCCCTTGGATGATCTCACCCAGCGGTTTCATCTTTATCTTTACCTATGTGCATTAGCTTCAGAACTGAAAGTAAGATGTAATCTAATTATGTTAATCACTCTCTTTCCAATTTAGTTAGGAAAAAGCTATTATCTCAGTCCAATATATTGGGTTCTTTAAAATTTTCATATTCAGAGAGAAAGATAAGTTTTCAACATATTAGTCTTTTCTGCCAAGGAAGGATACTGCTTTTTTCAAGGAATAGTCTCTGTAGAAGAAAACCAAGAATAAAAGTCCTTGTAATTTGGCAGAATAATCCACTGTATTTTAATACAAATAAAGAGCAATATAGCAATATAGCAAAAACTATATTGTTTTCATTTTAGTGCCTGTGTTTATTCAATCATATCTTGAAATGAGTAATTCTTGTTAAGAATAAATACCTTCTTTATGATGGTACTTGCAATTTGTGGTTCGGATAAGTAGTCATGCTTATTTTTTAAATGATTGGTTTCATAAAAGTATCCACAGAAGAAAGAAAAGGGGGAAAATGACTACTTTTAATCTTTGCTGTGATGGCTGATGTTTCTGCAACTTTGTCAATAAGTTTTTCATAGGATGGAAATAGGCCTCAAAGAGAAGTAGAACTTGGAGGGAGAGAGGTGGCAAGAACTCTGGTTTGTTCAAGAATTGTTCTAATGCGAAATAAGAATCTAACTAAATAAATTCATCAGGAAAAATAGGTTGCTAAACTGAGACAGAAGATTATACTGAATCGGTTAGTTAGTTGGACCTTCCTATCTCTTAACGTCCACCCACAATTCCATCAGATCGTTGTTGTTTTTCTGGTGGCCTAGTTTGCTCATCATTTGTTTGTTTAGGCCTAGTTTGTTTAGGCCTCTGCTCACACAGAATACTTTATAGCACCAGACTTGAAATTCTGGCCTTAGACAACTTAGAACTATGCCGCCTTTGGTCTGGCCTAGGCGTAGTTCATAACATTATCTGCTACAATGCCCTACTTGTCCATGATTACTTCAGTTTCAATCACAACAATACACAAACACACAATAAATAGTAACTGAGAGTAACAATACACAAACAACTCAACAGTAGTAACTGTGAGAGGGATCTTGGAGTCCTAGTGGACAAACATTTAAATATGAGCCAGCAGTGTGCAGCAGCTGCCAAAAAAGCCAACACAGTTCTAGGCTGCATTAACAGAGGAATAGAATGAAGATCACGAGAAGTGTTAATATAAACTAACCAGATTTTAAGATTGGGGAACAGGGACACCCTTGGGGGGGTGTCCCTCTTCCTTCCTCTCTCTCTCTCTCTTCCTTCCTCTCCTTTTTTCTCTTTCTCTTCCTTCCCCCCTTTCTCGCTTTCTCTCTCCCCCTCTCTCTCTTTTTCTCTTTCTCTCTCTCTTTCTCTCTCTTTCTCTCTCTTTCTCTCTCTCTTTCTCTCTCTTGCTCTCTCTCTTGCTTTCTTTCTCTCTCTCTTGCTCTCTCTCTCTTGCTTTCTTTCTCTCTCTCTCTTGCTCTCTCTCTTGCTCTCTCTGTCTCTGTCTCTTGCTTTCTTTCTCTCTCTCTCTCTCTTGCTATCTCTCTTGCTCTCTCCCCCTCTTGCTCTCTCTCTTTCTCTCTCTCTCTTTCTCACTCTTTCTCTCCCTCCTCTCTCTCTCACTCTCTCACTCTGTCTCTTGCTCTCGCTTTCTCTTTCTCTCTGTCTCTCTTGCTCTCTCTCTCTTCCTTTCTTCTCTCTCTCTCTCTCCATCACTGGCGGGCTTGCTGACCCTGAGGCAGAAGCAGAGCACACTCAGTCGCTCAATTGGTGGCGCTGTGGTGAATGCCGGGCCAGATGGAGCCATCTCTCTTCACCGGGCCAGCTGCTGCTGGGAAGGAGCAGATAGGTTTTTCCACCCAATGCAAATGCCGCTCCCCCCACCTGTCTCCAATCACAGCAGAGGGGCTGTCAGAGGAGGAGGGGGGCAAATGCCTCAGCTGCGCTTCCTTTTTCCCCCCACCTTTGTTGTCATGGCCAGCAAGCCCTCCTGTCTGGGCGGCTCAGCCCCACAGCTGTGGCCATGGGAAGGAGTCAAGCTGGGGACGAGGAAGAGGGGGGAAGCGAGCAAATAAAAAGAAAGAAAGAAAAATAAAAGAGTGGGGGAGAAGGGGTGCCGGATGTGTTAATCAATGGATGCAGGAGACTGAGGGGGCGAAGAGCAAAAAGTTGTGAGACCGGAAGCTGAGCTTCCTTCTTCGTAGCTTCCCGGTGGCTTGTTTCAAAAAATCAGGACTTTTTAAAAATGCCCCGGGATGGGGACAAATTGCTAGAAAGTGTGACTGTCCCACAGAAAGCGGGATGTCTGGTCACCTTATGTTAATACCACTTTATAAGGCCTTAGTAAGGCCATACTTGGAATACTGCATTCAGTTTTGGTCGCCATGATGCAAAAAGGATGTTGAGACTCTAGAAAGAGTGCAGAGAAAAAGCAACAAGGCTAAAACATATGAAGAACAGTTGCAGGAACTGGGTATGTCTAATTTAATGAAAAGAAGGACCATGGGAGACGTGATAGCAGTGTTCCAATATCTCAGGGGTTGCCACAAAGAAGAGGGAGTCAACCTTTCTCAAAGGCACCTGAAAGTAGAACAATAAGCAATGGGTTATTGAAACTAAACAAGGAGAGAAGTAACTTCTCTAAGGAGAAATTTCCTGACACTTAGAACAATTAATCCATGGAACGGCTTGCCTCCAGAAGTTGTGAATGCTCCAACATGGGATGTTTTAAACAAGATTTTGGTTAACCATTTGTCTGAAGTGGTGTAGGGTTTCCTGCCTAAGCATGGGGTTGGATTAGAAGACCTTCAGGGTCCCTTCCAACTCATTTATTATTATTATTATAAATTTGAGTTAGTGCCATTACTGATTCCTACAAAGTCAACTTAAGATTTTTAGTCCATGCAGTCAAATTAACTATTCACTGAAGTATTCAAAGGAATGGCCAACTTTGCTTGATGACAACTAAATAATCAAAATGTTTCTCAGAATGTTCAGTGGCTACGATCTTGTACTGCTCTTCCTTTGTTAGTAAATAATAATATGATCATACATATTTTTATTCTCATACTGTATTTCCATTTTCCTTTGTCAAATTAATTTTCTTTTTTTTCTTTTTTTAAAAATATACTTTATTTATAAATATAATGAAAAAGAAGGAAAAAAGGGAAAGAAAAGGGAAAAGGGGAAACAGGGGAAGGACGGTGGGAAAAAAAAGAAGGGGTACAAAGTCAAGCAGTTAAGGTAGAGCGTATAGTTATACATTGTAAGGTATACATTATAGTACATATATTTCTTGGAAAAGATACTATATTCCTTAATCGTTGTAAGTAAACATTAGATCAACTTCTTAATAGAAATGTTATATTTCTTAAACATTATAAATAAACATTGAATAAGCAGTAAATAAAGAGAATGAAAAGTTCCCTAAAGTTATAATAGTAAATGTTGTATTTCTTTTAATATGTATTAACTAATAACAAGTTATTAAAAATATTTCTAAGTTAAAGGAATAAGAAGAGAGGTAGGGGAAGATGATAGATGAAAGAAAAGAAAGAATAAAAAAGAAGAGAGAAGGAAGAAAAGAAAGATCTGCGTTTAGCGCAGACGTTTTCAGGGACGACTTTTGTCTGGAAGTAGTGTGGGGAGTATATGAATAGTATGGTAAATATGTTGTATGTGTTAGATGTGTTGGTGAAAGTTGTTAGTGTTATAATGTGTATTGAGTTGGTTGAAAAACAGATAAAAAGAGATATGGTGTAAATTTTATTGCAAATTAATTGGTTTTTGGCGCTCAATTTTTTAATTGGTTTAAAATTGATTTGAACGTTCGGAGGTAAGATATGGTTAGTGGTTTAATAAGATAGTGGTTTTACAATAGGTAATTTTGATATTTTTTTTGAGAAACCCATTTATACCAATTTTCCCATATTTCATAATATTCTGAATCTTTTTTGTTTTGTGTTTCCATTGCTGTTTTTGACATTTCGGCACACTCTATGATTTTTGTGATTATTACAAATAAAGAAGGTATTTGGTCTCGTTTCCAAAAGAGGGCGTACGATATTCTAGCTGCTGTTATAATTTGTAGAATAAGATATTTTTGTGGTTTAGTGAGGTTTTGCCTAAATATACCTAGAAGGTAAAGCTCGGGTTTAAGTGGCAATTCAATTGACATGACTTGGTCAATTAAGTTTTGGATGGTTGTCCAGTAGTTTTCCGCAAGTGGGCATGTCCACCATGTGTGGTAATATGTTCCCGGTTTTATTTTACATTTCCAGCAGGTGGGTGAAAAGTTGGGGAACATTTTGGATATTCTTGCTGGGGGCAAAGGCCATCGATAAAACATTTTTATTTGATTCTCTTTATAAGACATTGCTGTTGTCATTTTGTAGTTTGGTGTCCAGGTTTTCTCCCATTCGATTAAGTTAATCGTGTAGCCAAAATTTTGAGCCCAGGCTATCATACAGCCTTTCACTTGTTCTTCACAATTTTCTTGTGTTAGTAAGTAATTATATAATTTAGAGATCATACATATTTTTATTCTCATACTGTATTTCCATTTTCCTTTGTCAAATTAATTTTCAAAATGCCTGAAAACGGCTAGCTACATTAAGTTCGAACATTTAAGAAGTGATTAAGTTGATGGATAACTAATTTGTAATCTCCACATTAGTCCACGAGGCACAGATCAGATCGGTTCAAATTAGAATCCACAAAGATCAAATGCCCGAAGCATCTCTAAACCATAGTTACTAAATACCTTCTGCAGAACTTTATCTATATGCAATGAGGATATGTAGCTGAGAACCATTTTCAGAGAGAAAAATATGTTAGCACTCATTAGACACATTTTATTAGATGAAGGAAAATGTAGATAATCAAAACCATCTTGTGCATTTATTTTTGTCTGTTAAATACTTTCTTAGATTCAATCCCATGGGAAGTATAAAAATCTGCAGTGTAATAATATTATGAAACCATGGTAATAAAGGTGCTGGTTTTCCAAGTGCAAAGTCCTCTTTCCAGCTTGATTTTTTCCAAATCAAGAATTTGCAATGAAACTACAGTGAGTGTATTGGAGGGGATGCAATCAATTAATGCAGGCCACCAGAAAGACCTGCAGACTTCAGTTTCATTTCCCCATGTGAATAGACCTTGTACATGCAACCTAGCCATGCAATTGCATTTTGTTGGATAATGGTCGGGTTTTAATTTTTGTTAAACACCATCCAGAGTCAGTGTTGTTGGATGACGTCCATGTAAGTAAATTAAATAAATGTATGATAATGACCTTCCTTATAAGATATTTTTTCAGCAAAGTTTGTTTCTTTTTACTGTTCATTCCTGTTCATTTACATCACACTTGTGTTGGAAACACAGAGGGGTTTCTAGGTTGAAAGGATTAGTTGGTGACATCACTGTTGTGCGAGAGACACCCTGTTGCGGACTCCTTTCATGTCCTTAGGAATTGGAGTGAAGGATGGGAGTTAACCCTGCCCCACGGCAGCACTCAGGCCTTGAACATGGGCTTGCTAATCTCCAAACCAGCATCCTATAACCATGTGACCAATTGTGCTCCCTAAGGGACATGCTGAAATTTTATTTTGCAAGCTGTAAAAATGGAACGTCCACTTCTCCAAAATATTTTGCAAACAAAGGACTGAAATTATATAATGTGAAATAGACATTAAAAACAATGAAATAAGAAAATGAGTAGCCCTGGAAGGAGACTAAAATTGAGAGGAATGCTTACAAGCCCGTTGGTCAGAACCTAACTTATAATATGTAAGTAAATAAACTATGGTATTTTAACAGTGTAACTCTTTAGGATGCTGTGATGACTTTGATCCAATGTAAATACTGATGACTTTGATCCAATGTAAAGACTGCAATTTATTGCACTAAAGCATTTGAATGTTGTAAAAGATATTCTAGAGAAAAGACCAAACTAGACTTGACAACAAGCACATGACGGTAACCTCTTTTTGTTTTCATTTTAAATAAGAATTTCAGTATTCATATAGAGCTGGATACTGATTGTAGTATATTGAGAAGGAACTGAGGTTTTCCTTGTGTACCACATTCCTGATGAAAAACATCTTTTGGAAATGCTATTTGTTTTCCACTTGCAATATGATCTTGATCAGAATTTTCCCCACACTATACTTTTCAGAGTTCAGAAAGATAAGTATATATTCTTGCATTTCTCATCATATCTTGGTTGGCTCTGATTTTTGTATTTAATGTAACCTTTGGCATAATAATCATGAATTTGTAACGAAAGTGTACAGTTACTGGACAAATTATACTTGAAGCAGTTCACAATCATCTATCAAACATTAGCGCATACTGAAAAGAGCCAAATAAGAAAAAAAGATCAATGTATGATTTTTTAGGTCACACTAAAAGAAAAATGGGTACCATATCTGTGGCTGATCTGTTTGACTTGAAAACGTCTTCAGTAACTTAAAAGAATTGTACTGTAATTGATCATAATCCAGGCAAGTGTAAAAATATTCAGTCATAAATGCTTGTGATGGTTCCTGCCCTTCACAGCTAAAGGAACAATACTTTACATATTATTGAAGATCATCCAATATTTATTTTATTTTGAAAGTGTTTTCAATGGAAATTATGGCAATGGGGAAAAAAGTGTTTTAGTGCCTGTTCTTACTGGCCAGATGTGATTCTGAAGGGTCTTATTCATGCATCTAGAAATTGGAGAAATTGGATATTTGGGAATGGAAATTGGTGGGCTTCCAGGCAATATGGCATCTAAAGTGCTAAATCCTTTAATAAATAAACTTTGAATCAGACTGGAATGTATTGGTTGGATCTAAAAGGTGATATTAAGAAACATTGACTGGTCTTAAAGATAATTATCTATGCATTCCATTCCTGCTTCTGCCATCAACAGGGTCCAAACTGTCTGCAAAATAAATTTTATTTCCAGTGCAGCTTTATAATACTTAGATTAACCTCATTCCCTGGGATTATATTTTTAAAAAATCATAATCTTCTCCCTCTCCCCCCCTCTCCCCCCCTCTGTCCCTTCCTCTGTGATAGAGAGAAAGAGAGAATGAAAATATTTCTTGGTATTTGTTAAATCCTGCTTTCAATAAAGTCCATGTATGTGAATATCAATGGCAATTTGGCATCCTTTGTCAAATGCATATCCTATGATGTGCTTTAATACTGAGTTACGACAATGTCATCATTGTCCAGTGATGAAACTTTTCATCACTGAACAATCTTTTATTATATTGTCTTCTAAAAATCTTTTAAAGGCCTGGAGAACAAATACCAGGGAAATATAATTCTACTTTACCAATTATATAAATATAATGAAATATATTTATAATTATATAAATATAATTCTGGGAGTCAGAATTAAAATCTAGAGTGGTTAATTTAAGTTGGAATCTGCCATCCAATATAAGGGCTTAAATTAAAGTATAGCAAACATAACATCTTTATTTTATGGGCACAGAGGTTTATTAGCATTGATTATCAATGAGGTGTCCAAAATGTTAATATGAACAAAATCCTCCTGCCTTGGATATCTTGTCTATCGACTCTGTAGAAAGTCCATTGGTCTATATAGTCTATGATTTTACCTTCTTTCTTCAGGTTGTTCCCACCATTCTTTGCTGATTAAAAAACAACAACAAGCTGGGTTAAATCTGGTTAGAATTGAATTGACCATCAAAAAATTGCCAGGTTATACGCTTCACTGGGAGTATGAAAATATCCCAGAAGATAATCCATTCCTGAATTGTTTTCCGGAAACCATATGAATAAGTTCATGAATTCATTAGGAGTTGAGCTTGGGTCAAATCAAATTTTGCTTATATATATCTATAGTGAAAGGTTTCAAAACAAATTAATTTAATACAATGCATCTTGTGCGGCATTTGCAGGCCAAGTTCAAAGCATGAACTCCTTCATTATTCTTTTACGAAGAAATCAATGTGCGCCAATAACAGCTTAATTTTCTTAGAATATTCAAACATACGCAGAGAAGCTTCTTCTCAGTATCTCTTAAGTGAAATATAGATTAGAGGTGGTTTACTAATTATGACTGAACACATCCAGCGTTGAGTTCTGACTTACCTCACTTCCGGTTCACTTCCTCACACTGTGTGGCCCCATACATGTTGCACAGGGCTAAAAAAATCCTGCTTCTATTATTATTATTATTATTATTATTATTATTATTATTATTATTATTATTATTATTATTATTATTATTTTAGTACAACACAGCAAACGAGATCACTATGCTGGATTTCGTATTTCATCACCAGTTGGGTTCTTCCCAAGCACCTAGGACTGTGTGATGTAGTGGCGAATTATGTTTGCTGATCCCAGTAAAGTGGCCTTTTGCAATTGACAGATGGAGATTTTGTCAATTCCGATGGTTTTCAAATGTCCGCTGAGATCCTTTGGCACTGCGCTCAGCGTGCCAAGTACCACTGGGACCACTTTCACTGGCTTTTTAGATCTTCGTATTTCACTAATTTCTCTAGCTACTACTACTAATAATAATAATAGCTAATAATAATAGCTAGAGAAATTATTATTATTATTATTATTATTATTATTATTATTATTATTATTATTATTATTATTATTATTATTATGTCAGTACAACACAGCAAACGAGATCACTATGCTGGATTTCGTATTTCATCACCAGTCGGGTTCTTCCCAAGCACCTAGGACTGCGTGATGTAGTGGCGAATTATGTTTGCCGATCCCACTAAACAGCCTTTTGCAATTGACAGATGGAGATTTTGTCAATTCCGATGGTTTTCAAATGTCCGCTGAGATCCTTTGGCACTGCACCCAGCGTGCCAAGTACCACTGGGACCACTTTCACTGGCTTTTTAGATCTTCGTATTTCACTAATTTCTCTAGCTACTACTACTACTACTACTACTACTACTACTACTACTACTAATAGCTAATAATAATAGCTAGAGAAATTATTATTATTATTATTATTATTATTATTATTATTATTAGTAGTAGTAGTAGTAGTAGTAGTAGTATTAGTATTATTTCATATAGCAGCCTTCTCCACCAACCTGCTTAGGCTTGGACTTCAACTCCCATCATTCCCAGTCAGCAAACTTGTTAAGCCACTCTGGTGGAGGAGCGCTCCCTTCCCCATCGCGTTGCAAAAACACCGCCCGGGGAAATGGGAGTTCACACCTGAGCTCCTGGGTGCTTCCCCACAGGGAACGAGGGAGGGAAACACATTGGATGGAAGAGGGAAACACATCCTCCACATCGGCCAATTTCAGGCAGCACGGAAGCTGAGCTGCCTGGAGGGGGATCCCTTCAAGCCACGTGATCTGCATCAAAGGATGAAGAGTCAGTCTTTCTGGCTCCAATGCAATCCCGACTGGTATTTCTTTCAAAAAATCGGGACTTTTTAAAAATGCCATGGGATGCAGGAAAAATTGCTAAAAAGCAGGACTGTCCCACCAAAAGTAGGATGTCTGGTCACTTTACTTTAGACAAAAATACTGATATTTTAGTTAATGAAAATTTAAATCTGAAATATACCAGTATGGTGGGAGTGCACTCCAAAGTTTACAAAGACCGTCCTCTAAAAACCTGCCTGATTCTGACATTTTAAAAGTTTGTTTTAGTGTGAAATATGAAAAAGAAAGCATTTAGCTGCAGGAACAATAGTTATTTTTTATTTCTAAAATAATATTTTCAAAAATGCCTTTAGGTCTCCCGCCTGTACAAACTAATGTTGTAGTAATGTATTAATCAGTATTCAACTAGAGGGGATAATGTGTACATGCATGGGCCCTTTTTTATACACCTTTTTAATGTTTTTATTGATTTTATTGTTTTTTTGTTTTTTATCTTTTGTATTTTAACCTTGTTTTGAATAAAATAAAATATACAATAAAAAAATGCCCGTACTTTTATATTCTAAGACTTTATAAATGTCCTTAGAAAATAAAAATTGTGGAGATGCCCATTTCTGTGCCTGGAGATACTGTAAGACCCTCTGCCCAGAAAATACATTTTAAACATAATCTAGGACCTGTTATTTTCAGGCAAGTTTCTAAACTAAAATCCTGAAATAAAAGGGAGACCTCCCAGCTATGGAGAGAAAGTTTGCATTCTTCTTTCTGCCTTGGGGGGCTGTGCATTTCAAAGCTCAGATTTAGCAATGGCTGTAATTATCTTTTCCATGGAGTTTCTAAAAGCTGCAGGTGTGTCTTTCATACAGTAGGCTGTTAACACCTCAGTTAACGTGAGAAAAAGGTAATTAATTTTTTGTCAAAAGTTGAATTCCTTCAAATCTGGGGGGGGGGGGGGGGTGTTACCTGTTCACATTTAGACTTCCTCTAAAAGTCTCAGATTCAATTCAGCTAGTCTGAGTCAAGATAGAAGTGAAGTTTCAGGTTACAGTTTAAAACCCTAACCTAACCACCTCTCAAAATGCTTGCAAGTATTAGAAATCAAACACCACCATGTGGTTTGGATGTACATATGGGTGAGAAATTAAAATCAGGGGTGCTTGAACACGTAAGTACTCCACTCAGTTACATCAAACATATCGCATCTCAGACATTAACACCCGTGAAAATGTCCAAAGATACTTCACCAGAAGAGCCCTTCACTCCTCCACTCAAAACAGAATACCCTACGAGACTAGACTTTCAATCCTGGGCCTAGAAAGCCTAGAACTAAGATGCCTTAAACAAGATCTAAGTACTGCCCACAAGATCATATGCTGCAACGTCCTGCCTGTCGGCAACTACTTCAGCTTCAACCACATCAACACAAGAGCACACAACAGATTTAAACTTAATATTAACTGCTCCAAACTTGACTGTAAAAAATATGACTTCAGTAACGGAGTTGTCGAAGCGTGGAACTCATTACCGGACTCCATAGTGTCATCCCCAAACCCCCAACACTTTACCCTTAGATTATCTACGGTTGACCTATCCAATGAATTTAAGTATACATACATATGTATAGAAATAATAATTTTTAAGTTACTAATAACAAAGATAACCTCAACATAAGGCGGTAAATAAATAATAAACAGGTAGATAAACTCTTAAATAACCAAAAAGAAAGACGGAACACCGATAACACACTATTAGCCGAAGGACAAATGACAAATGTCTCTGGTCTCTCTAATCCCTTCTTATTACCCAAGAAACATGAAATAAGTTTAAGATAATATGTATTTATTCTTAATTTTTTTTAAATTTAATTTTGTTTTGTTTTACGTTGATTGTTGTAAGTGTTGACGTTTTTGACTATGTTTTCGAACGGTATGCTGTATGTGTTGTTTAATGAAAAATTCAATAAAAATGTCTTATTAAAAAAATATGACTTCAGTAACCAAGTTGTCAAAGCGTGGAACTCATTACCGGACTCCATAATGTCATGCCCAAACCCCCAACACTTTACCCTTAGATTATCTACGGTTGACCTATCCAGATTCCTAAGAGATCAGTAAGGGGCGAGTACAAGTGCACTAGAGTGCCTTCTGTCCCCTGTCCTATTGCTCTCTTATATCTCCTATACCTTTCTTCTATTCCTATATCGCTTCTTCTATTCTTTCATTGATATGTTCTAGTACTATAACTTCTTTTCTATTCTTTCTTAGATATATTTTACTATATCTCCTCTATAACCTTCATCATATATTTTACTATGTGTATATAGATATATACCCATTCAAAACCTCATTGTGTATTGGACAAAAAAAAATCACATTCAAGTTAACTGATGCCTCTCAGAATCCAGTTCTCTTTGTCTTTTGCTACTTCTTATACTTCCTCCTTCTTCTAACAGCTAAAGGAAGCTTTAGTGCAATCAGGTAGTTAAGGCCGAAGGTGGGTTTTTTTTAATAGGAAAGTATTTGGAAGACTTTCCTTTGGTGTAAAGAATCTTTTGAGCATTTTATCTGACCAAGCTATCAATAAGGTTATCATGTCTAGCTGAAAAAGGAACACACTTGGCCATCATTTTCAGCCCATATGAAACTAAATTAGTTTCTCTCGTCTATCATGCAAAATTTTTTATGGGAGTTGTTGCTTTGCGATGAACTTTGAGGCCACCCACTATGCTTTTCAACCACTAGAATCAAATCTTTGAGGAGACAAAAGCATCACTAACACCTGAGAGGCACAGTTGCATTCAGTAGTACTCATTTTCAAAGTGAACAGCTGGATGATTGTCCAGCCCTGCTTAGAAAGAAAACAGATTCAGCACATGGATGGAATTTGCTTTAATATCAGATACTTGGAATACGCAGCAGGATATGGATACCTCATACTAATACTCAGAAGCCAAATGCCATGTGCTTTCTGCGAAGATGATACAATTTACATATCTTTCTTTCGTGGAATAAGCATAATAACATACTCTTTTATTTGCTAGATTTTTGGCTTACATGCAAAAAGAAATATTTGTCTATAGAACTACCGGTAGTACAAGTGTGTATGATTCCCATTGACCCACAATTCATTGAATTACTTTAGTTTTTGATGGGGTTATCAGACAGAAATAAACTAGACTAGCTTATTCCAATTGTGCTGAAAGACTAAATAGGAGAAATACTTAATATTACACAGAAGGTTCTTTCTTATTTAAATCACAGCAATGTCACATTTCTAACTTATATTGCACGCTATTGTCGCTATAAATTCATGTTTAATTAGAAAGTAGATCGCTCATGAAATCTCCTTTTACCGTACTGTGTTTTATATCTTGTTGAATCTAGATTTACAAGTAGTCCTTTATGTACAACCACAATTGAGCCCAAAATTGACCTTGCTAAGTGAAAAATTTGTTAAGTGAGCTTTGACTGGTTTTACAGCATTTCTGGCCACATTTGTTAAGTGAACCATTGCAGTTGTTAAGTTAGTAACACAATTGTTAAGTGAATATGGCTTTCCCGTTGACTTTGTTTGTCAGAAGGTTGCCAAAGTGGATCATATGATCCCGGGACACTGCAACCATCATAATATGAATCAATTGATAAGCATCTGAATGCAAATGACATGACCACGGAGATGCTACAGTAATCATAAGTGTTAAAAATGGTCATAAGTCACTTTTTCCAGTGTTGTTGTAATTTTGAACACTTGCTAAATGAAGTCTTGTTAGTCAAGGACTATCTGTATAGAGCAGTGGTTCTCAACCTGGGGGTCAGGACTAATTTGGGGATCGAACGACTGTTTCACAAGGGTCGCCTAAGACCATGGGAAAAGACAAATTTGGCTCATTGGAACATATTTTTACTATCTGCTCAATCAGGCGTTACAGTGGGGGTGTCCCTCTGAAATTCCTGTCAATCTGCTTAAAGCTCTATTGGGAGAATGGGCGCTAGACTTATGGTCATCACAACATGAACAATTGTTTTAAGGGGTTGCAGCATTAGAAAGGTTGAGAACCACTGGAACAGAGTCTGTTTGTAAGAATAATAAGCTTTGTAGTTATCCCTTTGGTCTTTTGGATGCTTTGCAAAAATGTATTGGATGAGCTTCTTCATTCTATTCTGTTCTGTTCTGTTCTGTTCTATTCTATTTCTATTCTATTTCTATTCTATTTCTATTCTATTTCTATTCTATTTCTATTCTATTTCTATTCTATTTCTATTCTATATTCTATTTCTATTCTATTTCTATTCTATTTCTATTCTATTTCTATTCTATTTCTATTCTATTTCTATTCTAATTCTATTCTAATTCTATTCTATTTCTATTCTATTTCTATTCTATTTCTATTCTATTTCTATTCTATTTCTATTCTATTTCTATTCCATCCTGTCCCATCCCATCCTATCCTATCCTATTCTGATTGCAAAAGAGTTCCCTTATGAATTACAACCTAGCAAGTGTGCTAGGAATTGTATTTTGTCTTTAAAAATGTACTTTGCCCTTTCTCCTTGCAGTCAACCTGGTGGATGAAATAGTGGATGTGTGTATGATTATAGGCATGATTTCTCCGAAGATCAACATTTGTACACACTTTGGGCACCTTTTATACATAGTGCTATTGACATTAACCAGAAAAGCCACTCTGACAGCACCATACTTTAGCCCTGCTTAAAGGGTTGCTCTGCTGCACTTGCAGAGTTTCTTGAAAGCAATGTCTGGGGATAGGGGTGGGGGTGGGAGAGAGAATTACAAGCCTAATTGTTTTTCATAAAGAGGAATAGTCTTTGAAGTAAACTGTCCTGAAAAATAAGAACTTGAAGGCTGTATGTGACACTGTGATTCTGAAAGGT